>NC_053022.1:440515959-440815959 GCF_003073215.2 Triticum urartu | reverse complement strand
ACGCAATTATGCAGGCTGCCATGAGCCAGTATCGATGTATCATCGGAGGGCTCCTTGGGCTTGTCGGACATGGATAGCGATCCAGTCCCGACCGCCACCTCCCCTCATCCTGCCGACGACGCCGAGGTGTTGTCTCAAGAGGCACCGGATCGAGGGGAGACAGTCCTGGAGGCGCCTCAAGGCGACCTTCCAGACTCCGGGAGCCGCAGGGACGGGCCCCCCGAGAGCTCCGAGTTCGGCCCTCAGCCGAACACCATGCCGGACCCTCCAGCGGTTCTGGGCTCGGGCAGGCAGTCTCCTTCTAAGAGGGGCAAGACGCCTGTGCCGGTGACCTCTGTCCATCCAGAGGCACCGGACAATCTGCTGGAAGCGCTTCGCAGCGCTTCCATCGACGAGGAGCACCGCACTATCATGAGTGCGGTGATCCAGAAGGTTCAGTCCGCCAAGAGCGGATTGACTGAAGCCTGTGCCAGCCTTCAACAGGCTTTGAGGTAAGTGTTTTAAAATGTAGTAGAAATATTACCGCATAGACAGTAGCCCCTAATGCTTTGTTCGGTGTTCACAAAGAAAAGCCGAACAGAGGATCAAATAATATCGCAGGAGTCTAATATAAGTATGTCAATATGCATATGCAAGCTTCGCTGCTGGCGTCCGCCGCACTAACTGCGGAGGTCGCCGTACTGAAGCAGGACCTCGAGGGGTCCAAGAAAGAGCTCGGCCTTGCCAAGAGGCAGCTCGAGGAGAACAAGGGTAAGTAATACCCCGTCTATAGATATGTATATATAAAAAGGGACGCGATTGCAAAATGACAGGATCATTGTATGTTTGCCAGGGGCCACGACCGAGGTGGCAACCCTGAAGCAAGCGCTGGCCAAGGCCGAAGATACAGCGGACCAGGAGCGCACCGAGCGAGAGAAGCACGAGGCTCGGGTGGGCGAGGTGCAGCAAGAGCTCCAGGCTCTTGTGGCGAAGCACGAGGCGTTGGAGCTTGACTCCAAGACGCGTGAGTCTGAGCTTGCTGCGGCCCTCGAGAGTGTAAAAAGTGCCAAGGTCGAAGCCCAAAAGGCCCTCCAAGAGATCGACGCGATGAAGAAGATAGCGGCGGGTAAGGCTTTCTATATGCAAAGCAAGCATGTAAAAGTAAATTACCGATTACGTACCCGGATCCGGAGCTCTTCAGGAGCATTCGCAGATTTGCCCCGCAGTGTGTCCGATGCCGCACAATTTTACCAGGCCGAGGACGGAAGCTCGACGGAGAAGCTGTTCTGGTCTCAGTATGCTGAGGCCGAACATCCGGTGCCAATGAGCGACCAGCTGAAGCAGATGGTCGAGCTACATAAGGCGGCCGATCAGGCCTTGAAGAGCTTTATAGTCCGGTTGTGGCCTGGCAACGCCCTTCCGAACAGCTTCTTCGGCCTAGTGAGGCGGCTCGTGGATGCCTGCCCGTGGCTGGAGGTCGTCAAGCGATCTGTCTGCATTGAAGGTGCACGCCGGGCTTTCGCCCGTGTGAAATTGCAGTGGGTCAAGCTAGACGTCGTGAAGCTGATCAAGGAGGGGCCACCAGAGGGCAAGGAGCACCGCCACCCCGAGATGTACTACGAGGGCGTTCTGCCGGGCGCCTGTCTCATCGCGGACGAGTGTTCGAAAGATGTAATATTTGAATGGGAATTGCTCGTTTTATCCTGTATGTATGAAAACTTGTTTCATATGCGCTATGCAACGCTTGTTGGAATTTAAAATATTACCTTCTATTTGGCTGTTTATCCAATCTGAGAGATGGCTAGTCCTCGGCTTCTGCCCCCATGCCACGAGGGCTGGGGTGTTCGGGATAAACCTGAGCACTCTTGTTCCCATGTTTGGGTCCTTCGAGGGAGGTGCTCAGCACAACAAACAAGGCAACCGGACTAATAATGCTTTATCACTCTCACTTAGCCATAGAATTCTATAATTTTAAATTTCGACGAAGCCCCTGTTATTCGGAAGGCCGAAATCGGGGCGCGATACACGCCTGTAAGCCGGACAGGGCCGGCCCCTCTCCCTAAGCGGCATAAGTCTTTAGGGACTCGAAAAACCTCGCCGAACAGCGACCAGTCTCTCGCCTTATCATGACAGTCAGTTTTAGCTTTCTCTACTGAGCTACTCGGCCCGGCAGAACCGGGGCACAATCGCAGTAGTTCTCCTAGCGCTACCTTAGCCGATAGAGCGGAACGTAAGGTACCAAAACATAGGAGCCGGGCAAACCCAACATTTGACCAAAGACATGATTCGGAGCTGATGCATATAATGCTATAAGTTCGGGGTGCCGCACTTGTGAAAGTGTTCAGACTTTTCACACCGCATTGTGGGGTACGTAAGCCCCTGGTGTATTGGCCGTACCAGAGTGTACGGTTGCAAGGCGTCATTAATGAACACACACACATACATATATAACAAGAATGCAATAATAGTCATAATGTCATGCATTGTTTATTGAAAAATTGCGTTAAAGCAGAGTGATACAGATAGTGTGATAAGCAAAGAGTAGGACTATGTCCCTTCCAAGGGCGAGCTGAGGAATGATATGAAATCTGTAATCAACCTGGGAATTCCGTTGTATAACCGGCGGATCTCGGGTAGGGGGTCCCGAACTGTGCGTCTAGGCCGGATGGTAACAGGAGGCAGGGGACACGATGTTTTACCCAGGTTCGGGCCCTCTTGATGGAGGTAAAACCCTATGTCCTGCTTGATTAATATTGATGATATGGGTAGTACAAGAGTAGATCTACCACGAGATCAGAGAGACTAAACCCTAGAAGCTAGCCTATGGTATGATTGTATGTTATGGTTGTTGTCCCACGGACCTAAAACCCTTCGGTTTATATAGACACTGGAGAGGGTTAGGGTTACACAAGGTCGGTTACAAAGGAGGAGATATCCATATCCGTATTGCCTAGCTTGCCTTCCACGCCAAGTAGAGTCCCATCCGGACACGAGACGAAGTCTTCAATCTTGTATCTTCATAGTCTAACAGTCCGGCCAATGGAGATAGTCCGGCTGTCCGGAGACCCCCTAATCCAGGACTCCCTCAATGGCCTTCTCTCCCAACCGGCTTATGAACCGGCTTAATGCCGCAATATGACCCGCCAGACGTTGCACAACATTGACACACGCCGGCTTAGCCAGAGAAGTGATGGCTTTGATCTTCTTCGGATTAGTTTCAATGCCCCTATTAGACACCAAAAAACCCAAGAGCTTGCCTGCTGGCACACCAAAAACACACTTGGCCGGGTTAAGCATCATTTTTTAAACCCGGAGATTATCAAAGGTTTCCTTCAAATCATCTATCAATGTATCTTTCTCTCTAGATTTCACCACAATATCATCCACATAAGCATGAACATTGTGCCCAATTTAATCATGAAGGCAATTTTGCACACATCTCTGATAAGTCGCCTGGCCACTCTTGAGCCCAAAAGGCATAGACACATAGCAAAAGGCCCCAAAGGGAGTTATGAAAGCTGTTTTTGTTGGGGAACATAGTAATTTCAAAATTTTCCTACGCACACGCAAGATCATGGTGATGCATAGCAACGAGAGGGGAGAGTGTTGTCTACATACCCTCGTAGACTGGAAGTGGAAGCGTTAGCACAACGCGGTTGATGTAGTCGTACGTCTTCACGGCCCGACCGATCAAGCACCGAAACTATGGCACCTCCGATTTCTAGCACACGTTCAGCTCGATGACGATCCCCGGACTCCGATCCAGCAGAATGTTGGGGAAGAGTTCCGTCAGCACGACGGCGTGGTGACGATCTTGATGTTCTACCGTCGCAGGGCTTCGCCTAAGCACCGCTACAATATTATCGAGGATTATGGTGGAGGAGGGCACCACACACGGCTAATAGATCTCAAGGATCAATTATTGTGTCTAGAGGTGCCCCCTGCCCTCGTATATAAAGGAGCAAGGGGGAGGGGCGGCCGGCCAGGAGGAGGCGCGCCAGGGAGGAGTCCTACTCCTACCGGGAGTAGGACTCCCTCCTTTCCTTGTCCAACTAGGAGAGGGGGAAGGAAGGGAAAGAGGAGAGAAAGGAAAGGGGGGGCGCCGCCACTCCCTCATTGTCCAATTCGGACTAGAGGGGGAGGGGGCGCGCAGCCTGCCCTGGCCGCCCCTCCTCTGCTCCACTTTGGGCCCATGAGGCCCATTAACCCCCTCGGTACTCCGTTTTATATCCGATAACTCCCGGAACCATTCCTGTGTTTGAATATAGTCATCCAATATATCAATCTTTATCTCTCGACTATTTCGAGACTCCTCGTTATGTCCGTGATCACATCCGGAATTCTGAACAACCTTCGGTACATCAAAATATATAAACTCATAAAGAAACTGTCATCGTAACGTTAAGCGTGCGGACCCTACGGGTTCGAGAACAATGTAGACATGACTGAGACACGTCTCCGGTCAATAACCAATAGCGGAACCTGGATGCTCATATTGGTTCCTACATATTCTACGAAGATCTTTTATCGGTCAGACCGCTTAACAACATACGTTGTTCCCTTTGTCATCGGTATGTTACTTGCCCGAGATTTGATCGTCGGTATATAGATACCTAGTTCAATCTCGTTACCGGCAAGTCTCTTTACTCGTTCCGTAATACATCATCCCGCAACTAACTTATTAGTTGCAATGCTTGCAAGGCTTATGTGATGTGCATTACCGAGAGGGCCCAGAGATACCTCTCCGACAATCGGAGTGACAAATCCTAATCTCGAAATACGCCAAACCAACAAGTACCTTCGGAGGCACCTGTAGAGCACCTTTATAATCACCCAGTTATGTTGGACGTTTGGTAGCACACAAAGTGTTCCTTCGGTAAACGGGAGTTGCATAATCTCATAGTCATAGGAACATGTATAAGTCATGAAGAAAGCAATAGCAACAAACTAAACGATCAAGTGCTAAGCTAACGAAATGGGTCAAGTCAATCACATAATTCTCCTAACGATGTGATCCCATTAATCAAATGACAACTCATGTCTATGGTTAGGAAACATAACCATCTTTGATCAACGAGCTAGTCAAGTAGAGGCATACTAGTGACACTATGTTTGTCTATGTATTCACACATGTATTATGTTTCCGGTTAATACAATTCTAGCATGAATAATAAACATTTATCATGATATAAGGAAATAAATAATAACTTTATTATTGCCTCTAGGGCATATTTCCTTCAGTCTCCCACTTGCACTAGAGTCAATAATCTAGATTACACAGTAATGATTCTAAAACCCATGGAGCCTTGGTGTTGATCATGTTTTGCTTGTGGAAGAGGCTTAGTCAGCGGGTCTGCAACATTTAGATCCGTATGTATCTTGCAAATTTCTATGTCTCCCACTTGGACTAAATCCTGAATGGAATTGAAGCGTCTCTTGATGTGCTTGGTTCTCTTGTGAAATCTGGATTCCTTTGCCAAGGCAATTGCACCAGTATTGTCACAAAAGATTTTCATTGGACCCGATGCACTAGGTATGACACCTAGATCGGATATGAACTCCTTCATCCAGACTCCTTCATTTGCTGCTTCCGAAGCAGCTATGTACTCTGCTTCACATGTAGATCCTGCCACGACGCTTTGTTTAGAACTGCACCAACTGACAGCTCCACCATTCAGTAAAAACACGTATCCGGTTTGCGATTTAGAATCGTCCGGATCAGTGTCAAAGCTTGCATCAACGTAACCATTTACATGAGCTCTTTGTCACCTCCATATACGAGAAGCATATCCTTAGTCCTTTTCAGGTATTTCAGGATGTTCTTGACCATTGTCCAGTGATCCACTCCTGGATTACTTTGGTACCTCCCTGCTAGACTTATAGCAAGGCACACATCAGGTCTGGTACACAGCATTGCATACATGATAGAGCCTATGGCTGAAGCATAGGGAACATCTTTCATTTTCTCTCTATCTTCTGCGGTGGTCGGACATTGAGTCTTACTCAACTTCACACCTTGTAACACAGGCAAGAACCCTTTCTTTGCTTGATCCATTTTGAACTTCTTCAAAACCTTGTCAAGGTATGTGCTTTGTGAAAGTCCAATTAAGCGTCTTGATCTATCTCTATAGATCTTAATGCCCAATATGTAAGCAGCTTCACCGAGGTCTTTCATTGAAAAACTCTTATTCAAGTATCCCTTTATGCTATCCAGAAATTCTATATCATTTCCAATCAATAATATGTCATCCACATATAATATCAGAAATGCTACAAAGCTCCACTCACTTTATTGTAAATACAGGCTTCTCCAAAAGTCTGTACAAAACCAAATGCTTTGATCACACTATCAAAGCATTTATTCCAACTCCGAGAGGCTTGCACCAGTCCATAAATGGATCTCTGGAGCTTGCACACTTTGTTAGCTCCCTTTGGATCGACAAAACCTTCTGGTTGCATCATATACAACTATTTTTCCAGAAATCCATTCAGGAATGCAGTTTTGACATCCATTTGCCAAATTTCATAATCATAAAATGCGGCAATTGCTAACATGATTCGGACAGACTTAAGCATCGCTACGGGTGAGAAGGTCTCATCGTAGTCAATTCCTTGAACTTGTCGAAAACCTTTTGCAACAAGTCGAGCTTTGTAGACAGTAACATTACCGTCAGCGTCAGTCTTCTTCTTGAAGATCCATTTATTCTCAATTGCTTGCCGATCAACGGGCAAGTCAACCAAAGTCCACACTTTGTTCTCATACATGGATCCCATCTCAGATTTCATGGCTTCTAGCCATTTTGCGGAATCTGGGCTCACCATCGCTTCTTCATAGTTCGTAGGTTCATCATGATCTAGTAGCATGACTTCCAGAACAGGATTACCGGACCACTCTGGTGCGGATCTTACTCTGGTTGATCTACGAGGTTCAGTAGTACCTTGATCTGAAGTTTCATAATCAATATCATTAGCTTCCTCACTAATTGGTGTAGGTGTCACAGAAACCGGTTTCTGTGATGTACTACTTTCCAATAAGGGAGTAGGTACAGTTACCTCATCAAGTTCTACTTTTCTCCCACTCACTTCTTTCGAGAGAAACTCCTTCTCTAGAAAAACTCCGAATTTAGCAACAAAAGTCTTGCCTTCGGATATGTGATAGAAGGTGTACCCAACAATCTCCTTTGGGTATCCTATGAAGACACATTTCTCCGATTTGGGTTCGAGCTTATCAGGTTGAAGCTTTTTCACATAAGCATAGCAGCCCCAAACTTTTAGAAACGACAACTTTGGTTTCTTGCCAAACCACAGTTCATAAGGCGTCGTCTCAACGGATTTCGATGGTGTCCTATTTAACGTGAATGCAGTCGTCTCTAAAGCATAACCCCAAAACGATAACGGTAAATCAGTAAGAGACATCATAGATCGCACCATATCTAATAAAGTATGATTATGATGTTCGGACACACCATTACACTGTGGTGTTCCGGGTGGCGTGAGTTGCGAAACTATTCCGCATTGTTTCAAATGTAGACCAAACTCGTAACTCAATTATTATCCTCCACGATCAGATCGTAGAAACTTTCTTTTCTTGTTACGATGATTTTCAACTTCACTCTGAAATTCTTTGAACTTTTCAAATGTTTCAGACTTATGTTTCATTAAGTAGATATAACCATATCTGCTTAAGTCATCTGTGAAGGTGAGAAAATAACGATATCCGCCACGAGCCTCAACATTCATTGGACCACATACATCTATATGTATGATTTCCAATAAATCTGTTGCTCTCTCCATAGTACCGGAGAATGGCGTTTTAGTCATCTTACCCATGAGGCACGGTTTGCAAGTACCAAGTGATTCATAATCAAGTGGTTCCAAAAGTCCATCAGTATGGAGTTTATTCATGCGCTTTACACCGATATGACCTAAACGGCAGTGCCACAAATAAGTTGCACTATCATTATCAACTCTGCATCTTTTGATTTCAACATTATGAATATGTGTGTCACTACTATCGAGATTCATCAAAAATAGACCACTCTTCAAGGGTGCATGACCATAAAAGATATTATTCATATAAATAGAACAACCATTATTCTCTGATTTAAATGAATACCCGTCTCGCATCAAACAAGATCCAGATATAATGTTCATGCTCAACGTTGGCACCAAATAACAATTATTTAGGTCTAATACTAACCCCGAAGGTAGATGTAGAGGTAGCGTGCCGACCGCGATCACATCGACTTTGGAACCATTTCCCACGCGCATCATCACCTCGTCCTTAGCCAATCTTCGCTTAATCCGTAGCCCCTGTTTCGAGTTGCAAATGTTAGCAACAAAACCAGTATCAAATACCCAGGTGCTACTGCGAGCATTAGTAAGGTACACATCAATAACATGTATATCACATATACCTTTGTTCACTTTGCCATCCTTCTTATCCGCCGAATACTTGGTGCAGTTTCGCTTCCAGTGACCAGTCTGCTTGCAGTAGAAGCACTCAGTCTCAGGCTTAGGTCCAGACTTGGGTTTCTTCTCCTGAGCAGCAACTTGTTTGCTGTTCTTCTTGAAGTTCCCTTTCTTCTTCCCTTTGCCCTTTTTTTGAAACTGGTGGTCTTATTGACCATCAACACTTGATGCTCCTTCTTGATTTCTACCTCCGTGGCTTTTAGCATTGCGAGGAGCTCAGGAATAGTCTTATTCATCCCTTGCATATTATAGTTCATCACGAAGCTTTTATAGCTTGGTGGCAGTGATTGAAGAACTCTGTCAATGACACTATCAACAGGAAGATTAACCCCTAGTTGACTCAAGTGATTATGATACCCAGACATTTTGAGTATATGTTCACTGACAGAACTATTCTCCTCCATCTTGCAGCTATAGAACTTATTGGAGACTTCATATCTCTCAATCCGGGCATTTTCTTGAAATATTAACTTCAACTCCTGGAACATCTCATATGCTCCATGACGTTCAAAACATCGTTGAAGACCCGGTTCTAAGCCGTAAAGCATGGCACACTGAACTATCGAGTAGTCATCAGCTTTGCTCTGCCAGATGTTCATAACATCTGGTGTTGCTCCTGCAGCAGGCGTGGCACTTAGCGGTGCTTCTAGGACATAATTCTTTTGTGCAGCAATGAGGATAATCCTCAAGTTACGGACCCAGTCTGTGTAATTGCTACCATCATCTTTCAACTTTGTTTTCTCAAGGAACGCATTAAAATTCAATGGAACAACAGCACGAGCCATCTATCTACTATCAAACATAGACAAGCAAGATACTATCAGGTACTAAGTTCATGATAAATTTAAGTTCAATTAATCATATTACTTAAGAACTCCCACTTAGAAAGATATCCCTCTAATCCTCTAAGTGATCACGTGATCCAAATCAACTAAACCCTGTCCGATCATCACGTGAGATGTAGTAGTATCAATGGTGAACATCAATATGTTGATCATATCTACTATATGATTCACGCTTGACCTTTCGGTCTCCGTGTTCCGAGGCCATATCTGTTATATGCTAGGCTCGTCAAGTTAAACCTGAGTATTCCGCGTGTGCAACTGTTTTGCACCCGTTGTATTTGAACGTAGAGCCTATCACACCCAATCATCACGTGGTGTCTCAGCACGAAGAACTTTCGCAACGGTGCATACTCAGGGAGAACACTTATACTTTGACAATTTAGTGAGGGATCATCTTATAATGCTACCATCAACCAAAGCAAGATAAGATGCATAAAAGATAAACATCACATGCAATCAATATAAGTGATATGATATGGCCATCATCATCTTGTGCTTGTGATCTCCATCTTCGAAGCACCGTCATGATCACCATCGTCACCGGCGCGACACCTTGATCACCATCGTAGCATCGTTGTCGTCTCGCCAATCTTATGCTTCCACGACTATCACTCCCGCTTAGTGATAAAGTAAAGCATTACAGCGCAATTGCATTGCATACAATAAGGCGACAACCATATGGCTCCTGCCAGTTGCCGATAAATCGGTTACAAAACATGATCATCTCATACAATAAAATTTAGCATCATGTCTTGACCATATCACATCACAACTTGCCCTGCAAAAACAAGTTAGACGTCCTCTACTTTGTTGTTGCAAGTTTTACGTGGCTGCTACGGGCTTAGCAAGAACCGTTCTTACCTACGCATCAAAACCACAACGATAGTTTGTCAAGTTGGTGCTGTTTTAACATTCGCAAGGACCGGGCGTAGCCACACTTGGTTCAACTAAAGTTGGAGAAACTGACACCCACCAGCCACCTGTGTGCAAAGCACGTCGGTAGAACCAGTCTTGCGTAAGCGTACGCGTAATGTCGGTCCGGGCCGCTTCATCCAACAATACCGCCGAACCAAAGTATGACATGCTGGTAAGCAGTATGACTTATATCGCCCACAACTCACTTGTGTTCTACTCGTGCACAACATCAACGCATAAAACCTAGGCTCGGATGCCACTGTTGGGGAACGTAGTAATTTCAAAATTTTCCTACGCACACGCAAGATCATGGTGATGCATAGCAACGAGAGGGGAGAGTGTTGTCTACGTATCCTTGTAGATCGGAAGCGGAAGCGTTAGCACAACGCGGTTGATGTAGTCGTACGTCTTCACGGCCCGACCGATCAAGCACCGAAACTATGGCACCTCCGAGTTCTATCACACGTTCAGCTCGATGACGATCCCCGGACTCTGATCCAGCAGAATGTCGGGGAAGAGTTCCGTCAGCATGATGGCGTGGTGACGATCTTGATGTTCTACCGTCGCAGGGCTACGCCTAAGCACCGCTACAATATTATCGAGGACTATGGTGGAGGAGGGCACCGCACACGGCTAATAGATCTCAAGGATCAATTGTTGTGTCTAGAGGTGCCCCCTGCCCCCGTATATAAAGGAGCAAGGGGGAGGGGCGGCCGGCCAGGAGGAGGCGCGCCAGGGAGGAGTCCTACTCCTACCGGGAGTAGGACTCCCTCCTTTCCTTGTCCAACTAGGAGAGGGGGAAGGAAGGGAGAGAGGAGAGAAAGGAAAGGGGGCGCCACCCCTCCCTCCTTGTCCAATTCGGACTAGAGGGGGAGGGGGCGCGCAGCCTGCCCTGGCCGCCCCTCCTCTGCTCCACTTTGGGCCCATGAGGCCCATTAACCCCCCGGGGGGTTCCGGTAACCCCCGGTACTCCGTTTTATATCCGATAACTCCCGGAACCATTCCTGTGTCTGAATATAGTCGTCCAATATATCAATCTTTATGTCTCGACTATTTCGGGACTCCTCATTATGTCTGTGATCACATCCAGAATTCCGAACAACCTTCGGTACATCAAAATATATAAACTCATAATGAAACTGTCATCGTAACGTTAAGCGTGCGGACCCTACGGGTTCGAGAACAATGTAGACATGACCGAGACACGTCTCCGGTCAATAACCAATAGCGGAACCTGGATGCTCATATTGGTTCCTACATATTCTACGAAGATCTTTTATCGGTCAGACCGCATAACAACATACGTTGTTCCCTTTGTCATCGGTATGTTACTTGCCCGAGATTTGATCGTCGGTATCTCAATACCTAGTTCAATCTCGTTACTGGCAAGTCTCTTTACTCGTTCCATAATACATCATCCCGCAACTAACTTATTAGTTGCAATGCTTGCAAGGCTTATGTGATGTGCATTACCGAGAGGGCCCAGAGATACCTCTCCAACAATCGGAGTGACAAATCCTAATCTCGAAATACGCCAACCCAACAAGTACCTTCGGAGACACCTGTAGAGCACCTTTATAATCACCCAGTTACGTTGTGACGTTTGGTAGCACACAAAGTGTTCCTCCGGTAAACGGGAGTTGCATAATCTCATAGTCATAGGAACATGTATAAGTCATGAAGAAAGCAATAGCAACAAACTAAACGATCAAGTGCTAAGCTAACAAAATGGGTCAAGTCAATCACATCATTCTCCTAATGATGTGATCCCGTTAATCAAATGACAACTCATGTCTATGGTTAGGAAACATAACCATCTTTGATCAACGAGCTAGTCAAGTAGAGGCATACTAGTGACACTATGTTTGTCTATGTATTCACACATGTATTATGTTTCCGGTTAATACAATTCTAGCATGAATAATAAACATTTATCATGATATAAGGAAATAAATAATAACTTTATTATTGCCTCTAGGGCATATTTCCTTTAGTTTTCTCCTGGTCCTTAACTGCCATCTTGACATGATGATAGCCAGAATAAGCATCCAAAAACTCAAACGCTCACAACCCTCCGTAGCATCGATGATCTGATCAATACGAGGGAGAGCAAAAGGATTAGCTGGACAAGCCTTGTTTAAATCCGTGTAGTCCACACACATATGCCAAGTGCTGTTCTTCTTAAGTACCAGCACCGGGTTAGCCAACCACTCAGGATGGAAAACTTCGATGATAAACCCAGCTGCCAAGAGCCGGACCACTTCCTCTCCAATGGCCTTCCGCCTCTCCTCGTTAAACCAACGAAGAAACTGCTTAACCGGCTTAAATTTTGGATCAATATTAAGAGTGTGCTCAACAAGTTCTCTCGGTACACCCGGCATGTCTGAAGGTTTCCATGCAAAGATGTCCCGGTTCTCACGGATGAACTCGATGAGCGTGCTTTCCTATTTCGGATCCAGATTGGCACTGATACTGAACTGCTTCGACGAATCGCCAGGAACAAAATCAACCATCTTGATATCGTTTGCCGATTTAAACTTTAAGACCGGATCATGCTCTGTAGTTGGCTTTTTCAAAGATGTCATATCTGCCGGATCAACATTGTCCTTATAGAATTTTAACTCCTCCGTTGCACAAACCGACGCAGCATAAGCCGCATCACCTTCTTCGCATTCCAGGGCTATCTTACGGCTCCCATGCACTGTGATGGTCCCCTTATAACTCGACATCTTGAGCTGCAAATAAACATAACAAGGCTGTGCCATGAACTTGGCATAAGCCGGCCGTCCAAACAGAGCATGATATGGGTTGTGGATCTTGACTACTTCAATGGTCAATGTATCTGACCTAGATTCATGATCATCTCCAAAAGCAACTTCTAGAGCTATCTTACCAACTGGGTACGCTGACTTACCAGGCACCACGCCATGGAAAACAGTGTTTGATGGCTTAAGATTTTTATCAGTCAACCCCATGCGACGGAAAGTTTCATAATAGAGGATATTGATGCTGCTCCCTCCGTCCATGAGTACCTTGGTAAACTTATACCCTCCAACCTGAGGTGCAACCACCAAAGCCAAGTGACCCGAATTATCAACCCGGGGCGGGTGATCTTCCCGACTTCACACAATGGGCTGCTCAAACCAGCGCAAGTAATGGGGAACCGCCGGCTCAACGGCATTGACTGCCCTTTTATGAAGCTTCTGGTCACGCTTACATAAGCTAGTGGTGAAGACATGATATTGTCCACTATTCAACTGCTTCGGGTTGCTCTGATAACCAGACTGTTGTTGTTGTTGACTCCCCTGACTACTCTGCTGAGTGTAACCACCCTGGTTGCCGTGATTACCTTGATTTCCTTAGAATCCAGAGTTAGAGCTGCCACCGCCATAACCCGGTCCGCGAAAGCCGGATCCTGAACCGCCACCTGACCCATGATTGTCTTGAAAAAGATTGGAATTCTTGTACTCGTTCATAATGTAACAATCTTTCCATAGGTGCCCGGACGGTCTTTCTCGCGTACCATGTCTTGGGCAGGGCTGATTTAACATCTGTTCAAGATTGATACCGGATCCTCCGGTTCGTGGGGGCGGTTTACCCTTACGATGCTGACCATTATTCTATGCATTGGTGTTAGCCACAAAGTCAAAACTATTATCAGCTTTGCGCTTACCGTTGCCTCCCTGGTTTGCCGGGTTATGCTGCTGCCCCTTGGTGTTGCTGCTCTTCTTTCCCTTTCCCGGCTTTTTGTCATCAGACTCGAGGTCCTTGGTACCATCAGAGTCAGCATACTTAACCAGAGCCGCCATCAGTGTCCCCATGTCATTGCAATGGCGTTCCAGCCACCCTAATTTTTGTTTTAGGGGCGTGAAACGGAAATTGTTCTCCAACATCAACACTGCTGAGTCGGCATTGATGCGATTCGAGGAGTGCAGGATTGTTGAGACCCGGCGCACCCAATGGGTTGTCGATTCACCTTCTTCTTGGACACAGGAGGCTAAATCCACAATTGACATGGGCTGCTTACATGTGTCCTTGAAATTATGGATAAACCGGGCTTTTAACTCGGCCCATGACCCAATGGAATTGGTAGGGAGCCCCTTCAACCAAGTGCGGGCCGTTCCTTCCAACATCAGGGGAAAATATTTAGCACACGCAGCATCACTGACATCTAGCAATTCCATGGCCATCTCATAACTCTCAATCCACGCCTTAGGAGGTAAATCGGCCGTATAGTTAAGCACCTTGCGATGACCCTTGAAATCCTTTGGCAAACGCTCATTACGTAGATCCGGTACTAAGCATGGCACGCCCAAATTTCTAAAGGTTACCCCTGGCTCCACACAAGTGGTTGGACGAACCGGAGTATGCTGACGAGCCGCATACTGAGCCGCCAACTCGTCCTCTCGACGCGCTCTACCTTGATCCACTACATTCTGAGCATCAGCGCCACCGCTCGCCGGGTTATGTCCACGAGGTGGGTTATGGTTCTGTCCACTACTTGATACGGCCGGCTCATCAATATTTCTGCTGTAACTTTGGCTCGGGCGAGGGGTGGAATGAATCCTGTCACGACTGTAAGAATAAGCCTGCCGCTGAGTCAGTGTTGTCTAAAGAAGCTCTCTAGCCCTCTGTGTTTCGACCGCTGTCGACGACTCACCATCTATCGGGAGAGCCGCCAATCGTGATGCCGCAACGATCATGTTATCCAAAGGGTTAGAATAATGACCCGATGGCGTCGGCACATGCTGCGGCGGGTTATTGTTCTGACGAGGTGAGTCCGTCGTGCGTGGCTAAACCGGCATACCCGTCCCGGGTGCTTTGACCCGGTTTACCACTGCCGGGTTACTGGTTCCTGCTCCTGGCATGTTAAAGAGATTTCTTGCCTCATAAACTAACGGCAGACGAGTCTGATGCCTCCTCCTCATGACTTCGTTTGAAGCGTTCTGATCTAGCATGAGCCGGTAAGACTATGACTGAATTCTTTGTGCCTGAGCATCCAAAGCAGCCCGCTCCTTGGCCATCCTAGCGTTTTCTATGTTTAGCTCCTCCTTGGCCTATGTTATCTCATCACGTAACTTTACGACCGCCGCATTATACTGATCTTGCTCCGCCGGGTTAACCACCGCTGTTAACAGCGTTGTCAGCTTATCCAGTAAGTCGGTTAAGACCTGAGCCAGCGGGCGCTCAGGGCCTCCTGCCCCGGCAGCCGCTGCCGCTGCTGACCCGGAAATCAGCTCTGCAGCAATCGATGAGTGTTTCATGGGCTGTGTACCGGCCATGAAAATTGCAACCCGGTTCGGCTGCTCACAGGGGTCCGGAATACTGCCGCCATCGGAACAGCCCCCAAGCCGGCCATCTTGCAGTTGATACAATGACTCGGTCTCGCCGGTGGATGACTCGCCATCAGAGTAAACAATGGTCTCACCACCAGACGCCAATCTATCCTCAGATTCCGCTCCATGGATAAATCCCATGAAGGCACGATTCACGGTGGGCCAAACCCGGGCGGGTCTCGCATGCTGAGCCATCTCGATGATGTCGGTGCAGATGTCCGGCTCAGAGCCCGGTTCGCCGATCTTGCCTATGAAGACGTGAATTCCGCCGAAGGGGGCCCGGTACCCATACTCAATTGAGTCGGCCTCGGGGCCCCAGCCCGCGTCGTCGATGTAGAGCTTGCCGAGGCGACTCTTGCTCATCCGGCCCACGGCGTATCCCTTGATCCTTTCAAAGTTGCCCTCTAAGAACTTGAAACCATCGTGCGATAGCCCCACGGTGGGCGCCAACTGTCGTGGAATTGTCATGGCAGATGTCCTAGTGTGAGGACTTAGTCGTGGAGCCATCGCAATGAGGTTAGCTTAAAGGGGTTAATTAGGACAAAGGACACGAGGAGTTTATACTGTTTCGGCCCCTTACGGTGAAGGTAAAAGCCTAATCCAGTTTGAGGTGGTATTGCTAGGGTTTCGATGAGCAGGGAGCGAATACGCTTAACCTGGCTCTCGATCTATTGTTTCTTGTCCTAAGCCACTGTTGGGCCGTCCCCTTATATACACGGGTTGACGCCCTACGGCTTACAGAGTCCCGACCGGCTTAACAATGTATCCGGCTCGGTGACTGATATGTCTCCAACGTATCTATAATTTTTGATTGTTCCATGCTATTATATTATCAACCTTGGATGTTTTATATGCATTTATATGCTATTTTATATGATTTTTGGGACTAACCTATTAACCTAGAGCCCAATGCCAGTTTCTGTTTTTTCCTTGTTTTTGAGTTTTACAGAAAAAGAATACCAAACGGGGTCCAATTGAGGTGCCAATTTTTGACGATTTTTTATGGACCAAAAGAAGACCCCAGAGTAAAAGAGTTGGGCCAGAAGAGTCCCGGGCCGTCCAGGAGGGTGCCCCCCCAGGCACGTGGGTCTACCTCGTGGACGACTCGGGCACCTCCTTGACGTGAGACCGACGCCAAAAATTCCTATAAATACATAAACCTCCAGAAAATAACCTAGATCAGGAGTTCCGTTGCCAGAAGCCTCCGTAGCCACCGAAAACAAATCTAGATCCGTTCCGGCACCCTGCCGGAGGGGGAATCCCTCTCCGGTGGCCGTCTTCATCATCCCGGTGCTATCCATGACGAGGAGGGAGTAGTTCACCCTCGGGGCTGAGGGTATGTGCCAGTAGCTATGTGTTTGATCTCTCTCTCTCTCATGTTCTTGAGTCGGCACGATCTTGATGTATCGCGAGCTTTGCTATTATATTTGGATCTTATGATGTTTCCCCCCCTCTACTCTCTTGTGATGAATTGAATTTTCCCTTTGAAGTTATCTTATCGGATTGAGTCTTTAAGGATTTGAGGACACTTGATGTATGTCTTGGATGTGCTTATCAATGGTGACAATGGGATATCATGTGATCCACTTGATGTATGTTTTGGTGATCAACTTGCGAGTTTCGTGACGTTGTGAACTTATGCATAGGGGTTGGCACACATTTTCGTCTTGACTCTCCGGTAGAAACTTTGGGGCACTCTTTGAAGTTCTTTGTGTTGGTTGAATAGATGAATCTGAGATTGTGTGATGCATATCGTATAATCATACCCACGGATACTTGAGGTGACATTAGGGTTTTAGTTGATTTTTGTCTTAAGGTGTTATTTTACTACGAACTCTAGGATGTTTGTGACACTTATAGGGATAGCCTAATGGATTGATCGGAAAGAATAACTTTGAGGTGGTTTCGTACCCTACAATAATCTCTTCGTTTGTTCTCTGCTATTAGTGACTTTGGAGTGACTCTTTGTCGTATGTTGAGGGATAGTTATATGATCCAATTATGTTATTATTGTTGAGAGAACTTGCACTAGTGAAAGTATGAACCTTAGGCCTTGTTTCCTAGCATTGCAATACTGTTTGTGCTCACTTTTACCACTTGCTACCTTGCTGTTTTTATATTTTCAGATTACAAAAACCATTATCTACTATCCATATTGCACTTGTATCACCATCTCTTCGTCGAACTAGTGCACCTATACAATTTACCATTGTATTGGGTGTGTTGGGGACACAAGAGACTCTTTGTTATTTGGTTGCAGGGTTGCTTGAGAGAGACCATCTTCATCTTACGCCTCCCACGGATTGATAAACCTTAGGTCATCCACTTGAGGGGAATTTGCTACTGTCCTACAAACCTCTGCACTTGGAGGCCCAACAACGTCTACAAGAAGAAGGTTGTGTAGTGGACATCAAGCTCTTTTCTGACGCCGTTGCCGGGGAGTTTAGCTCTTGAAGTTCTTTAGATCTTGCAATCGAATCTTTTAGTTTCTTGTTTTATCACTAGTTTAGTCTATAAAATAAAACTACAAAAAATGGAATTAAGGGTATCTCATATGCTTCATCTTTTTAATATCTTTCATGAAAATAAAGATTCCGATAATTGTGCCAAAATGCTAGAAGAAGAATGTATTAAAATGTTTGGCACTAATTCTTTCAATGATGAGCATGATTGCAATATTGTTAGTATGAATTATTTGAATATCCATGATGCTAATGATATGCAAAGCCACAAGCTTGGGATGTTATGTTTGCTGAAGATGATATTTTTTGTCCCCCAAGTTTTGATGAGCAAATTTATTTTGATGATATCATGCCTCCTATTTATGATGATTATATTGATGAAAGTGGGTTTGGAAGAGTGTCAACTTTAGTAAGTAATGATCCCACTATTTTGGAGGGTCTTGAATCTTATTGTGATAATTATGAAAGTGGGTTTGGAGAGGTCATGACTTTAGTTAATGTTAATCCCACTATTTTGGAAGAGTGTCAACTTTGCATACTTGTAGATCATGAAAATAATGCTCTATGTGATGGTTATATTGTTGAATTCATTCATGATGCTACTGAAATTATTATGAGAGAGGAACATATGCTTCTATGTATCTCAATAATATCAAGTTTCCTCTCTACATGTTGAAAATCTTGAAGTTATCCTGGTTTTACCTTCCTATGCAAGCTGATTCTTGTTCCCACAAGTTGTTTGCTCACAAAATCCCTATGCATAGGAAGTGGGTTGGACTTAAATGTGCTAGTCATATTCTTCATGATGCTCTATTTATGTTTCAATTCTTATCTTTTATGTGAGCATCATCGAAATCATCATGCCTAGCTAGGGGCGTTAAACAATAGCGCTTGTTGGGAGGCAACCCAATTGTATTTTTGTTCTTTGCTTTTTGCTCCTATTTAGTAATAAATAATTCATATAGCCTCTGTTTAGATGTGGTTTTATGTTTTAATTAGTGTTTGTGCCAAGTAGAATCTTTGGGAAGACTTGGGTGAAGTCTTTGTGATCTTGCTGTAAAAAACAGAAACTTTTGCGCTCACGAGATTAGCTGCCATTTTTTTTACTGGAGAGTGCGTTTAGGTTGATTCTTTTTGCGGATGATTAATAGACAAATTCCTCACGTCCACCAACTTATTTCAGAATTTTTTGTGTTCCAGAAGTACACGTTTGATACAGGTTACTACAGAATGTTCTATTTTTGACAGATTTTGTTTTGTATGTGTTGTTTTCTTATTTTGATGAATCAGAGAAGTTGGAATACAGTAGATATTACACCAATATGAATTTAGAATGAGTTCACAATAGTATCTAAGTGGTGATTGGGTAAAGATTCGATGGACTATGAAATAAGGAGTGGCAAGAGCCTAAGCTTGGGGATGCCCAAGGCACCCCATGGTAATATTTCAAGGACAACCAAGAGCATAAGCTTGGGGATGCCCCGGATGGCATCCCCTCTTTCATCTTCGTTCATCGGTAACTTTACTCGAGGCTATATTTTTATTCACCACATGATATGTGTTTTGCTTGAAGTGTCATTTTATTTTATTTTGTTTTGCTTGCTGTTTGAATAAAATACCAAGATCTGAAATTATTAAATGTTAGAGAGTCTTCACATAGTTGCATAATTATTCGACTACTCATTGATCTTCACTTATATCTTTTAGAGTAGTTTGTCATTTTCTCTAGTGCTTCACTTATATCCTTTTAGAGCACGACGGTGGTTTTATTTTGAAGAAATAGATGAACTCTCGTGCTTCACTTATATCATTTTGAGAGTCTCTAAACAGCATGGTAGTTTGCTTTGGTTATGAATTTAGTCCTAATATGATAGACATCCAAGAGGTATATAATAAAAACTTTCATATAGAGTACATTGAATACTATGAGAAGTTTGATACTTGATAATTGTTTTGAGATATAAAGGTGGTAATATTAGAGTTGTGCTAGTTGAGTAATTGTGAAATTGAGAAATACTTGCACTACTAGGGAAAAGCCTAGCAGCAGCGCGGGTTTTGGGTGTATCAGTAGCGCGGGTGCCCGCGCTACTAATACGGCGCCACAGCTAACTTGTAGCAGTAGCGCGTGTTCACACATGCTACTGCTATACATGGTTAGCTGTAGCATGCGTTGTAGACAACGCTACTGCTAATTATCTGTAGCGGGTCTTGTACCCCGCGCTACTGCTATTGCTTTCAAAAACAGAAAAAATATCGATCTCGTGCGTGTTGTCAATGGCAGTAGTGGTTCGATCTAGCGACGATTGGCGTCACCGGAGGCATGAACGGATAGCGGAAGACCAGATCCGGTGGTGGCTATTGGAGAGGGCCCGTTTCTATGGCAGAGCCAGGCCGCAGCATGGGGCTCCTCTTCCCGACCATGCCAGATAGCTCCGGGTTGTCCATGGCGACGACCTGCATGGGCATGGGCATGGACATGGGAGGGTGAGTCAAACCAGAGGGAGAGAGAGAAAAGGAAAACTGAGGAAGAGAGGATGGTGATGGAGGGAGCAGCGGAGCTATTCACCGGTGGTGAGGTGCTCCGGTGTGGTGGCGCGGGGCGGCGGCCTCCTAGACATCGGTGGAAGACCGGCGAGCTCCTGGACGGCGGTGGCGCGAGGCGGCGGCCTCTTTCGGCGCCACGGAGGAGGAAGGGCGCATGGGCAAGAGGTCCATGTGAGAGCGTATGAAAAGTGAGAGGAGAGAGTGGCAGAAGAGAGGAGGGATTTGGGGGAGGAGATGGGGATTCGGCCGAGGATATGGCGACTTCACCTACCTCTTAATTAGTAGTAACGCGGGTTTATACCCCTCGCTACTACTATGGCATGTCTCGCGGGACACGGTAGAGACCGCTTAGTAGTAGCGAGGGTTAAAAACCCGCGCTACTACTATCAACTTAGTAGTAGCGAGGGGTAAAAACCCGCGCTACTAGTAAGTAGCAGTAGCGAGGGGTATAAACCCTCGCTACTAGTAAGCGTCTGCCTATAAGCTTTTCCCTAGTAGTGTTGTGTTGAGGTTGGCAAGTCCCGTAGCATGCACGTATGGTAAACGTTGTGTGACAAATTTGAAGCATGGGGTGTTCTTTGATTGCTTTCCTTATGAGTGGCGGTCGGGGACGAGCGATGGTCTTTTCCTACAAATCTATCCCCCTAGGGGCATGCGTAGTAGTACTTTGCTTTGAGGGCAAATAAACTTTTGCAATAAGTATATGAGTTCTTTATGACTAATGTGAGTCCATGGATATTACGCACTCTCACCCTTCCATCATTGCGAGCCTCTTCGGTACCGTGCATTGCCCTCTCTCGCCTAGAGAGTTGGTGCAAACTTTGCCGGTGCATCCAAACCCCGTGATACGATACACTCTACCACACATAAACCTCCTTATATCTTCCTCAAAACAACCACCATACCTACCTATTATGGCATTTCCATATCCATTCCGAAATATATTGCCATGCAACTTTCCACTGTTCTGTTTATTATGACACGCATCATCATTGTCATATTTCCTTGCATGATCATGTAGTTGACATCGTATTTGTGGCAAAGCCACCATGCTTAATTTTTCATACATGTCACTCTTGATTCATCGCATATCCCAGTACACCGCCGGAGGCATTCACATAGAGTCATATTTTGTTCTAAGTATCGAGTTGTAATTCTTGAGCTGTAAGTAAATAAAAGTGTGACGATCATCATTAGAGCATTGTCCCATGTGAGGAAAGGACGATGGAGACTATGATTCCCCCACAAGTCGGGATGAGACTCCGAACGAAAAAAAAATAGGGGAAAGAAAAAAAAGAGGCCAAGAAAAAAAGAAAAAAGAGAAGGCCCCCGAAAAAAGGAGAGAAAAAGAGAGAAGGGACAATGTTACTGTCCTTTTTTCCACACTTGTGCTTCAAAGTAGCACCATGATCTTCATGATAGAGAGTCTCTTATGTTGTCACTTTCATATACTAGTGGGAATTTTTCATTATAGAACTTGGCTTGTACTCCCTCCGTTTCAAATTACTCGTCGTGGTTTTAGTTCAAATTTGAACTAAAACCACAACAAGTAATTTGGAACGGAGGGAGTATATTCCAATGACGGGCTTCCTCAAAATGCCCAAGGTCTTTGTGAGCAAGCAAGTTGGATGCACACCCACTTAGTTTCTTTTGATGAGCTTTCATATATTTATAGCTCTAGTGCATCCGTTGCATGGCAATCCCTACTCCTCGCATTGACATCAATTGATGGGCATCTCCATAGCCTGTTGATTAGCCGCGTCAATGTGAGACTTTCTTCCTTTTGTCTTCTCACATAACCCCTATCATCATACTCTATTCCACCCATAGTGCTATGTCCATGGCTTGCACTCATGTATTGCGTAAGGGTTGAAAAGGCTCAAGCGCGTTAAAAAGTATGAACCAATTGCTCGGCTTGTCATCGAGGTTGTGCATGATGGGAGCATTTTGTGTGACAAAAATGAAGCATGGCCAAACTACATGATTTCGTAGGGATGAACTTTCTTTGGCCATGTTATTTTGAGAAGACATAACTGCTTAGTTAGTATGCTTGAAGTATTATTATTTTTATGTCAATATTAAACTTTTGTCTTGAATCTTATGGATCTGAATATTCTTGCTACAATAAAGAGAATTACATGGATAAATATGTTAGGTAGCATTCCACATCAAAAATTCTATTTTTATCATTTACCTACTCGAGGACGGGCGGGAATTAAGCTTGGGGATGCTTGATACGTCTACAACGTATCTATAATTTTTGATTGTTCCATGCTATTATATTATCAACCTTGGATATTTTATATGCATTTATATTCTATTTTATATGATTTTTGGGACTAACCTATTAACATGGAGACTAGTGCCAGTTTCAGTTTTTCCTTGTTTTTGAGTTTTACAGAAAAGGAATACCAAACGGAGTCCAATTGACGTGCCAATTTTTGACGATTTTTTATGGACCAAAAGAAGACCACGGAGTAAAAGAGTTGGGCCAGAAGAGTCCCGGGACGTCCACGAGGGTGGGGGCGCGCCCACCCCCCCAGGCGCGTGGGCCTACCTCGTGGACGACTCGGGCACCTCCTTGACGTGAGACCAACGCCAAAAATTCCTATGAATACATAAACCTCCAGAAAATAACCTAGATCGGGAGTTCCGCCGCCAGAAGCCTCCGTAGCCACCGAAAACCAATCTAGACTCGTTCCGACACCCTGCCGGAGGGGGGAATCCCTCTCCGGTGGCCATCTTCATCATCCCGGCACTCTCCATGACGAGGAAGGAGTAGTTCACCCTCGGGGCTGACGGTATGTACCAATAGCTATGTGTTTGATCTCTCTCTCTCTCTCGTGTTCTTGAGTCAGCACGATCTTGATGTATCACGAGCTTTGCTATTATATTTGGATTTTATGATGTTTCTCCCCCTCTACTCTCTTGTGATGAATTGAGTTTTCCCTTTGAAGTTATCTTATCGGATTGAGTCTTTAAGGATTTGAGAACACTTGATGTACGTCTTGCATGTGCTTATCTGTGGTGACAATGGGATATCACGTGATCCACTTGATGTATGTTTTGGTGATCAACTTATGCATAGGGGTTGGCACACGTTTCCATCTTGACTCTCCGGTAGAAACTTTGGGGCACTCTTTGAAGTTCTTTGTGTTGGTTGAATAGATGAATCTATGATTGTGTGATGCATATTGTATAATCATACCCACGGATACTTGAGGTGACATTGGAGTATCTAGGTGACATTAGGGTTTTGGTTGATTTGCGTCTTAAGGTGTTATTTTACTACGAACTCTAGGGCTGTTTGTGACACTTATAGGAATAGCCCAACGGATTGATTGGAAAGAATAACTTTGAGGTGGTTTTGTACCCTACAATAATCTCTTCGTTTGTTCTCCGGTATTAGTGACTTTGGAGTGACTCTTTGTTGCATGTTGAGGGATAGTTATATGATCCAATTATGTTATTATTGTTGAGAGAACTTGCACTAGTGAAAGTATGAACCCTAGGCCTTGTTTCCTAGCATTGCAATACCGTTTGTGCTCACTTTTACCACTTGCTACCTTGCTGTTTTTATATTTTCAAATTACAAAAACCATTATCTACTATCCATATTGCAATTGTATCACCATCTCTTCGCTGAACTAGTGCACCTATACAATTTACCATTGTATTGGGTGTGTTGGGGACACAAGAGACTCTTTATTATTTGGTTGCAGGGTTGCTTGAGAGAGACCATCTTCATCCTATGCCTCCCACGGATTGATAAACCTTAGGTCATCCACTTGAGGGAAATTTGCTACTGTCCTACAAACCTCTACACTTGGAGGCCCAACAACGTCTACAAGAAGAAGGTTGTGTAGTAGACATCAGTGACCTTTCTTGCATACCTTAAAATATAAGTTTACATACATGGCGGTTTATATCCGTGGGCCTTAAGCTACCTTCGGGTTTGGGCCTTCTACTAAGCCTACCTATGAACCGCCATTGTTAATATGCTCTTGGGCTTCATACAGATGAATCGCCAGAGGGATGACCCGGCCCCTCCTGGGCGGGTCATACCTAATATTCATATCCCCAACAGAGATTGAACTAGGTATGATGATACCGACGATCGAATCTCGGGCAAGTAACATACCGATGACAAAGGGAACAACGTATGTTGTTACGCGGTTTGACCAATAAAGATCTTCGTAGAATATGTGGGAGCCAATATGAGCATCCAGGTTCCCCTATTGGTTATTGACCAGAGATGAGTCTCGATCATGTCTACATAGTTTTCGAACCCGTAGGGTCCGCACGCTTAACGTTCGATGACGATCGGTATTATGTGTTTATATGTTTTGATGTACCAAAGGTTGTTCGGAGTCCCGGATGTGATCACGGACATGAAGAGGAGTCTCAAAATGGTCGATACACAAAGATTGATATATTGGAAGGCTATGTTTGGACACCGGAATGGTTCCAGATGAGTTCGGGCATTTTCCGGAGTACCGGGAGGTTACTGGAACCCCCGCGGGAGTCAATGAGCCTTATTGGGCCTTAGGGGAAGAGAGGAGGAGACGGCCAGGTGGGGGCACCCCCCCAAGCCCAATCCAAATCGGGGTGGGGGCCGGCCCCCTTTCCTTCTCTCCCTCTCCCTCTTCCTTCTTCTCCTACTCCAACTAGGAAGGGGGAAAACCTACTCCTACTGGGAGTAGGACTCCCCCCCTTGGGCGCGTCCTATGAGGGACGACCCTCTCCTCCTCCCCTCCTTTATATACGGGGGAAGGGGCACCCCATATACACACAAGTTGACAATTGTCTTAGCCATGTGCGGTGCCCCCCTCCATAGATTTCCACCTCGGTTATATCGTTGTAGTGCTTAGGCGAAGCCCTGCGTCAGTAACTTCATCATCACCGTCATCACGCCGTCGTGATGATGAAACTCTCCCCCGGCCTCAGCTGGATCAAGAGTACGAGGGACGTCACCGAGCTAAACGTGTGCAGATCACGGAGGTGCCGTGCGTTCGGTACTTGATCGGTTGGATCGCGAAGATGTTTGACTACATCAACCGTGTTTCTTAACGCTTCTGCTTTCGGTCTATGAGGGTATGTAGACACACTCTCCCCTCTCGTTGCTATGCATCTCCTAGATAGATCTTGCGTGATCGTAGGATTTTTTTTGAAATATTGCGTTCCCCAATAGATGTATGGTTATAATTCTTTTGCTTATACCACGCAGATGATGAAGGTCAATGGAAGGATGGTGGATAGATATTTGCGATCCGCTGTGACCAACATGTATCAAAATAGATGCAACGACATAAAATGTCCATGTAGAATATGCAAAGAAGGATTCTGGATCGACCCCTTACTAACCGTCATATCTCGATGACGACACAATGCCCAACCTTTAAGCAGCATGCGAAAGACGTAGATCATGCTCTGTTTGGGTGTGTCTGGGCAAAGGAAATATGGTCTAACCTGGGTCTACATGAAATCATATCAAATGCAAGACTCCCAAAGAGATTTGGCTCGGAGATGCTTGAGGTCCTCCTGTGTGACCCGACGAATCCAAAGAATTTTATGGATGTAATCGAGCAGACAGACATGATTGCAATTTCTTGCTAGTTCATATGGTGGCAGAGATTTCTCATCGACAAAGAGGTAGAGGTGTAGTCTAGTGAAAGATCAGCCCATGCTTTACTGGATGTAGCATTGAATTTTATCCGACCCGCGGGCAAACCATCTACGACCCCTTGACTAAATCAATGGATGAGGCCATAGGGTCGGCAAATGGTTTTGAACGTCGATGCTTTCGTTCTGGAGGATTATCATTCTCGATCTTGTGGTACTATAATTCTGGATCATGCAAGTGCATTTGTCACTGCTTCAACAGTGAAATTGGAACATGTTGTCGACGCGGTGGTGGCAGAAGCGACGACTCTATTTGAAGGAATAAAGCTTTCCCTCTCAATTGGTCTTAACTCCATTGTCGTGCATATGGACAACCAAGCTGTTGTGGGTGCTATGAATCTTAACATTGGCCATTCGATAGTTGTTGTCCCAATACCAAAAGAATATCAATAGTTAAGTGATGATTTCGGGGAGGTCTTTTTGAATATTGTAATATAGAGTCGAATATGGTAGCTCATTCATTAGCTCAACAGGGTTGTGTTGATCCATTGTCTGTGTGGTGGGACTCGCCCCCTAGTTTTATGTCTCGTTTTCATGAGACTTATCTAAGCATTATTTGATATCAGGGATTATTAATTTTACGCCCCTAGTTGTGTCCCATTCGGTAGTTTTACCCCTAGTGTCTAAACACCCTCGGTTCTGCACAAGCCACTTTGCTCCTCTTACACTTTTGCCCATTGACCGTTTGACCATCACTTAGAAAACTTCATAACAAATTCATACTAACAAAAAATGCAAATAAGATATCAAAATGTTCAGAAAAACATCACCTATATGTGCATGGCATTTGCATTCATGACAAAAGTGTTGTGAAGCCCCCATCTCAATGTGAGCTCAAATGATCTTATTAGCATGAATAATAAATTCTAAAAATTCTATTTTTTGTGGAAAACAATGTCAAATTTTGTTGAGTTCTTGCAAAGTTTCATCAGGGAATGCATTCGTGGAAGTCATGACAAAAATAAAAAATTAGATCTCCAAAATGCTTTTGTTTTGAAGCATCAATTTTGTTATTTTTGGCACGACTTGCAAGAAAGGCATTCTCTGATGAAACTTGACAAGCACTTAAAACATTGGTCAATGTCTGCCACCAAAACATTTAAGATTTTTTTGAATTTACTTCCAGTTATTTCAGATTTTACTATTCATGCTCATATCATATGAAATCGAGATGGGGACTTTCCAACACTTATGTCGTGAATGCAAATGACATGCACATATAGGTGTTGTTTTCTACACATTTTGATATCTTACATGCATTTTTTCTGGGTTACTATACATTTTCTATGAAGTTTCAAAGTGATGGTCAAACACTCAAAGGGAAAAGGCGTAAGAGGAGCAAAGTGGTTGGGAAGAACCGAGGGTTTTTGGAAACTAGGGGTGGCACTGCTGAGTGGGACACAACTAGGGGTATAAAATTAATTATCCCTTATTATTAATAAAGCTAGCCGTAAGGCCTTCCCATAAGGAAAATAAAAAATAAATTCAAATGATATATTTTTACTCGGATTGTGAGTGAACTATGGAAGGTGATAGATGTATTTACTCCCATAGTTTTCATTCTAAATTGAATCGGCATACAAGTGAAAATATAGGCGACGACTTCCTTTGTTTTCCTTCCCTAACCCAAGGCAACTAGGGAAAACTCTCCTTTCCAGACTTCACCAATGAGCTTGTGGGTTCATCTCCCCTCTGCCTGCCGCTCCGGCCGCCGGCGGTGGGGTGGAGAATCCCGGTGCCTTCATTTTGGTTAGTAGTTTAGGTTAGGGTATTTTAGTTCAGGAAATCTAAAGTTCAATCATCATATTCAAAACATACTTTGCATTCTTCCAATTTGGAACAAAGTAGGAAATTTATACTATAGGAACAAATAATAACAACAACGATAATATTTTTATGAGGTATAATATACAATACTGGAGTACAACACACCTAGTAATCTAATATAGGCGTTAAAAACCACTCTCACAAATAGATCATGGCCCCAGTTTTCCCCATAAATTTCCAGAACAATCCTTTTTTTCTTTTGGGAATTGAAACTTGTATTACTCAGACCCCCAACAGGATTACATTCGGAGGTAGCAATCTCCAAAGCACTAGGTGGAGCAGAACCTAACCAAGTCATAGTTCTACCTTCTACTTGTGCAAAAATAGCTAAACAGTTGCTAACTTTATTCTGGGATCTATGAACATGAGCAATACTCACAAAGACTCATGAGATACGTTATCTACTTCACTAGGTAAGCATAAACCGATCTGTCGATGTGGATTGACTGAAATAGTTTTACCATCTCCAAAGAATCCACCTCACAACAATATGCATATCAATTCTACTCAGGGCAGAAGAGTGGCCCTCCATGCATGTACATAGTTTCGCCTCAAGCGTACCTCTGCATGAAAAAAGCTTTGCACGCTGAGAAAACAATGGTCACTCTATTATCTCTTAACACAATTCCAAATCATGCTTGACCACCCATAAAAAATGCACCATTAGAGTTCAGTTTCAACGTTAGGGGGGTGTCGGTACTAAAACCGACAGATCTCGGTAGAGGGTCCCGAGCTGTGGGTCTAGGAACAATGGTAACATGAGACAAGGGAGACGATGTTTTACCTAGATTCGGGCCCTCTCAAAGAGGTAAAACCCTACATCCCACTTTTGATTGTATTGATTTGGAAGGGTACAGAGTACAAGATGATCTACCTCGAGATTGGATGAGTGTGTTCTAAACCATAAGGCTCGTAATCGTGCCTCTAAATACTAAACCCCTCGACTTATATAAGTACCAGAGGTACCTAGGTTACACATATGGTCAGTTGCCAACTAGGAATAAACATACCGACTACTAGAACTTTTTGTGAACTATACGCGAAGTCCTCGGAAGTTTCTATCTTGCTCACGCCGAGGGTCATAGTTTTGGTAGTCCTTACTCTAGTTGTCGACGGGTCATCAACCCAGACCATGGACGACATACCATACAAGTTGATACACCTTAGTCTGGGACACCATCATGGGGCTTCCGAGAAGGCATAGGTGCAGAGCCATTATCATGCTCCAAAGTAGGAGGGAGGAGATATCATATCAATGATTTCCTCTTTCGAGGATCAACAAAATGCTCGTTTTTATAGCCAGCAAAGAGTCCAAAAAGCTACACAAGAAATCCTTTGAAACCTACAAATGTGGTGGGACTTTGTCATGGATAATTCCGCTGCGGATATGCCAACAACGCCAAAAAATCATAATGACCATGCTTCTTTCCAGTTCAGACAGAGGATCTAGAAAATGTAGGAGCCACTCCTTTCCACTATGACGAGCATTATCAAGTGTCGGGAGCTGCCAAACCAAAGACATGGAACACCATAAATATCTTGCGAGAGGGCATTGATAAAAGGGATGATAGTTGTCTTCCACTCTAGTGCCACAAAGCAGGCAAACCGTTGTAACCTTGAGCCCATGTTTGTGCTTATTATTCCATGCTCGAAGTGAATCTGTGGCCAGCTGCCATGCAAAGTTGGATACTATGGGGGAACACGACAAGGTCGGGACATCTCCAACAAGCCCATGTGCCATCAAGAATAGTAGTTAACCCCACTGCATCACCTCTGTAAGCTTCACCCAGAGACAAATCATATGCGCTTTTCACAATTAACATGCCCAATTTTCAGCCTCCACGGAAGAGTGCCATCTTCTAGTTGTGGTAATGTTCTGATCTTCACGATCTCCTCAACATCGCATTGTAGAAAAGATTACTGCAGCAGATCTAACCTTTATGCACCATTTTCATTCAGAAGATCAGAGACAAAAGTGGACCCTACATCTCCCCCGTGCAGATACATGTTTATTTGAATGCAATCCGGGATCCAATTATCTCTGAATATCCGCACCCTCCTTCCATTCCATTTTCTCCAAATCAAGCCTTTCTTTAGTAAGTCTAGTTCATGACTAATCGCCGTCCAAGAAGAGGAAGTATTGCCACAAAACATTGTGTCCTCAAGGTTGCCATCAGGGTAGTAGCGGGCTTACAAAACCCGTGCACAAAAGCTCTTTGATTACGCTAGCAATCTTCATGCTTGGCTTGCTAACAATGCCTGGTTAAACATGCGAAAATCCCTGAAGCCAACTCCTCCCTTATATTTTGGCAGCAACAAATGTTTCCAGGCTTTCTAATGAACTTTCCGTTTACCCTTCTTTGAGCCCCGATAAAAATTTCTCACCATTTTGGTGAGATCATCACAACTCGAAAATGGTAGCTTAAACACCCCATTATATAAGTGGGCATTGGCTGAGCAACGACTTCATAAGGACTTCCCTCCTTGGTTGTGCTAGGAACCCATCACCCCACTGGAGTGGCCTCTGTAGCCTGAAGATTCTGGAACCACCCCTTTGACATGAGACCTTCCGGGGTGGCCTAAACAATCCATTTGATCCCCAAGCCATGTTTCTTGATGTGTCAACTGAAAGTAGGGGTGAACTTTCATGCCATGCTACACATACATACTGTTCATATTGTTTTATGATTTCGTTTCTTCGTGCCTCTGGAACTAATAACCGTGCACATGCAATACACGTCCAATTTGAAAGTAATATTGTTTTCAAGATTAATCACAATTAATGTTGATTCCAAAATTAATTACGTCTAATGCAATTAATGTTATTTTCAAATTATGAGTAATGCGATTAACATGTTTCTAAATTATTGATTATGCGATGGATACATCATTAGAGCAGCTTGAGACATTGGATATAGGTTGTTGGATGGCTCGGGTCATTTGAATTCACCAAACTCGTGTTTTTATAAATAATAGAAAGATTTTATAAGTAGTAGATAGATAGATAGCAGATGGATCGAGACCGCGGTACACAAATTAGGCTAAAATCTTAGATGTACAATATGCTACCTTGTCGTTTTGCTTTTCCTACGCGGCCACACCTTCTCAACTACTGCTTCCATTTCGACTTCTCATCTGACGCTTGTTGCCTCACGACGTCGTTGGCTGTCTCGGCTTTGTAATATCATTGTTAAATGGACCTGACACTCACTCAGTAACATCTCATTATCAATCCTCCTGTGATCACTATCGCTTATGCCATATTCAAATCTGATTACCCAATAGGGCTAGGCCGTTAGGGCAAAACATTGGTCTATTTGAGAGACGCGGGCACCATCGTTCTACATGGGCATGGTTTTTTTAGAATCACCGGGGGGAGCAGCAAGCACATAATTATAAAGGCACGGCGCAGCGTGCAGAGAAGTAGGAACGCCACGAGTAGACGTCCTCCTTGTCACATGTTTCCATAAGATGATGTGACCAAAGATCTAGATCAAAGATGAAAGTTTTCAGGGTTATTACAGAACGTTGATCAATGTTCCTAAACAACATGTCATTGCGCGCAACCCATATCTTCGAGAGGAGAGACATGAAAATAAAAGGCCAAGCCTTGTGTGGCAGGTGGTGAGGTAGCGGAACGTCCCAAAGGTCGATGATGCCCACCACCTGAATGGTGTTCGGAGCGAAGAAGACAGTGTGAGAAAAATTGTGGCATCAATTGGTTGTGACTAACAATACCACAACAAATTTCTGAGAAATCTTGGATATCACAAGATGTACATGAAAAACTAGTAAGAGCATACTAAGTGTGTGACATAATTCCTACGTATCAAAAAAGGTTTTTAGTATTTTGATACGGAAGGAGTATTTAACATATACCCACCTAACCAAACATGACAAGTCACGGTTATGGCAAAGGGACAAACACACAACTAACGACGTGTTTGGTTTGCACTCAGGTAACGTATTCGACTTGGGTATCGGGAAGCTCCGTCTTCAGACTATTTTTACCGAATACGAGATATGTTTGTTTCGAGCGTTCGGCTCCCGGTTTTCTAATCACCTTCGGTCCCGCTGTTTTCCGCTTCGTGAGCGCATGTATCGGAAGACGCCGCTACCTAATACATCGTGGGCCTACCAAACGCCGGATTCTGTTTCAGAAAGCGCTGTAATCGGAAGTCGTGACATTTCCGTCGAACCAAACGCGTCGTAAATTTAGACGTGTCATTCTAACCACGAACTGAACGTGCGTAAACAAGTCACACGGCATTCTCTCTGCAAATACTACCTCTATACAAAAATATAAAATATTTTTAGGCTAAACTAGCCTAAAAAACGCATATATTTTGATACGGAGGAAGTATAACATTCTGCATAGAAGAAAGAAAAATCTCAGTCCCATATTCATCCGACGGCTCCAAATAAAAACCCAAAAAGTGGAACCACTCTGTGGTTGGATGGTTAGGAGGACAGTAATATCCACACCCCACCAAGGTTCAAGTCCTGGTGCTTGCATTTATCCTGATTTTTTTTTAAAAAAAAATCGACGATGCACGTTCAGTGGGAGGAGACGTTCCTGTCGACTACGAGGCGTCTACGATCTTCGTAAAATCTCAAGATAATATGCGGGCTCAGAGGTGCTCATAACGGTAGAGTCTGTACTGTGTCTAAGAAAAAAAACCAAAAGGATATGCATTTTGTGGCGCAACAGAAGATCCAATTCGCACGTTCACCTGGCTCGTGTCGCCTCCGTCCCAAAGAACCCAATCAATCATCCGCAGCTCGCAGCGCACCACCGCCCCCCTAACCAAAACCAAAACCAAAACCAAAACCAACCCGGCGGCCTTTTCCCCTCGCGAGCACCTCCCCTCGCCCGCACACGCGGACCCATGCGTGGCCACACCACAACGAGCCGGAAGTAGCCCCCCCGGCCCGGCAATGTCGGCGCTCCTCCCGCCGCCCCACGGGCCGCGCGCCGCCGGGGACCCCAAGAAGACCGACGTCGCCGGGGGCAAGCTGCCCCCCTGCGCCGCCGGGGACCCCAAGAAGCCCGCCGCCGCCGGCGCCCGCTCCGCCGCCAAGCTCGCGCTCGCCTCCTTCCTCGGCGTCGCCTTCCTCTTCGCCGTCGACGCCTTCCTCTCCGGCGCTGGCGCCGACGGCCGGCTGCGCCACCAGTACCAGCATTACCTCGGCGCCGGCCCCGCCGTGGGCGCCCCGCCTTCCTGGCCCTCCGTGCCCGACCCCACCAGCTTCGCCGAGGACGTCCTCGGCGGCGGCCGCGCCGAGAGCCCCCCGCCCTCCTGGCTCTCCGTGCCCAACCCCACCAACTTCACGGGCGACCTCCTTGCCCGCTGGCTCACGCCCGGGGGCTCGCCGTGCCGCGACGCCCGCACGGCCAACATCTCCGTCCCGGCCCTTGACGGCGCCGCGGCGGCGGGGGGCGTCACCAAGCTGAGCGCCGCCGAGATTCACGAGTTCACGTTCTGGGCGCTCGACGGCACCGGCCTGCGGCGCTGCCTCGGCGGGGACTTCTTCGAGATTGATCTCTCCGGGGAGGCGTGGAAGTCGCGGCCCCCCGTGGTGGACAACGGCGACGGCTCCTACACTTTCCGCCTCCAGGTTGCGCCCCGCTTCGCCGCGGGGGAGTTCCACCTCACCATCGTCCTCCTCTTCCGCAGCTTCGAGGGCCTCAAGTTCTCCTCCGCCAGGTTCAAGTACCGCGTCGAGCTCCGCCGCACTCCTCTACTCTTCCGGCCGGGCAACGCGTCGCTCCCCGCACTGGAGACCTGCCGGGCCGCCGACTTCGCGCGCGACGTCTGGTCCGGCCGGTGGACGCGGCTCGCCAGGAACGACAGGTGCGAGGATGTGGACGACGGCGGCCGCTACCGGTGCCTGGAGCCGGAGCACCCGTGCGAGGCACCGTGGTGCGACGGACCACTGGGCGCGCTGGAGAGCAACGGATGGGTCTACTCGGCGCACTGCTCGTTCAAGCTCTTCACCGCCGACGCTGCGTGGCGGTGCCTTGACGGCAAGTGGCTCTTCTTCTGGGGCGATTCCAACCATGTCGACACCATCCGGAACCTCCTGACCTTTGTTCTTGGCGTTGAGGACACATCCGCAGTGACACGCCGCTTCGACGCCGTGTTCACCAATCCCAGCGGCGAGCCGGGCACCCTGCGGATCACAAGCATCTTCAACGGCCATTGGAACATGAGCATGAACTATCTCGGCCTGCATTCCCTCCGGCACAAGGGGTTCCGGCAGCTTGTCCGGTCATACTTTGCGGGCGATGATCGTGTCCCCGATGTTGTCATCCTGAACTCTGGCCTCCATGATGGGTGCTACTGGAGCAGTGTCCGCGCTTACGTTCAGGCCACCGAGTATGCCGCGCAGTTCTGGGCCGGCGTAATGGCTAAGGTGCGGTTGCGTGGGCTTGCCGTGCCAAGGGTGTTCTACCGGACGACGGTCGCGACTGGCGGGTATGCTCGGGACCTGGCATTCAATCCAAACAAGATGGAGCTATTCAATGGCGTGCTCGTGGAGAAGATGAGGCAGCATGGCGTGCTCACAGGCGGGGTGATAGACAACTTCGACATGACGTTCCCATGGCACTACGACAACCGTTGCAACGACGGCGTGCACTACGGGCGCGCACCGGCAAAGTTGGTATGGCGGGACGGCAAGATCGGCCACCAGTACTTCGTGGACCTCATGCTGGGGCATGTGCTCCTCAATGCCATCTGCAATGGATGAAACTCTGCTGGTTCCATGCTCGGTAAGTTTGTGCAGCTCAATTGTGTAAACTAGGGTAGGATAGCCACGGAAGTGAGGTTGCTGAGGTGAAATTGTGGTATCAGTTTATGTGTACCGCAGATATCGCGGGCATAGCTGAACCGTTTTATATGGTGAGACCGTCTGATCATTTAGCTATGTCGCTGTTATGATCTTGCTCTAGCCGGCGAGGAAGGTCGAGGTTCGATCGGAGCTAGCCACGGGTGGAAATCAGGTACATGTAAATATATATACCTATACCGTTTTGGGGGCGTAATGCATATGCAATTTCAGTGGGTCATGTTGTGTCCAATGCAATGTTTGATTTCTTCAGTCGGTTCTTGTTTCTGTGGTCTGTGAACGGCATCATGCGAACCCTGGGACAATAGATGGTTGAGTGTCTTCAGGTGTTTCCATATATGTTCCGGGTTGATGTGTTTTGAGTGAAGCCATAGTGAGCTGCCTGATTTGAACTCTAGCCAGGGGGTGTCTTGATGAAGCCATTCAGAGCTAAGTTGTCTTGATCAGGATGATGCTTGTACTGGCATGAACCTAATGTCACTGTCCTTGACCAATTCCTAACTTTGTTGTAGCACTACCTGTCTTAGTGATCTAATTATGTGGTGGTAGGTGCATGACAATTGGAGGAGCCTTGTGCTCATATATATATATATAGAAAGTTTAGGACTATGTCAGATTGTACCGTAGCCAGTAACCTTACTCTGTTCATTGTTATTCAGTGTGGCTTGTAAGGCTGGACTGCCCAAATGCAGAAATGCCAACATGGCTCATGGTTGTGTGCCTTGAGGTGAACCTACAGAGACACAATCCCATTGAGTGAAGCCATAGTTAGAGACCAGAAGAAAAGAATTCCCGCTTAGCTGATCTTTTTCATTCTCTTGGGGAGGTCAGAGTAGGGGTAGCAGACACCAGATCCGGCCTGTGCCGTTCGAGGAGAGCATTGATCTGAAATTTGTGCGAAGTCAGAATATATTCCTTTGTTCCTTTGCTAGCCTCGTTCCGACGAATCTAATCCAATCAGCTAATCAAGCAATGTGCGAGTACGGATGGCAGTATGGCACCGACTAGTGCACTGCAGTGCAGGAGGCTAAGCAAAGCAGGACCAGACAGTTGTCTGGCCTGATTCACAAAAGAAGAGGAGAAAAGAAGACGGTTGCGTCGCCTGATCTGATCCGTCGTGCCCATTAAGTTGGCCGTGGCAAGCGACAGGCAACATGGGGGTGGTGAGGGCGACGCCGAGCCTGTGACAGTGATCGCCACCCGCACGATCTGCCCCGTTTCTGTTTTTCTTTGCGGTGTGTTGGGGGTGGACCGTGGTCTGCGCGTTTTTCGCTTATCGTGATTGTGATTGTGATTGCGGATCTTACCTCCCTTCTCGGGTTGGTAGGTGGCCGTTGTTCGGTGACCGATTCTTCACGTGGCGTCGCTCGCGGCACAGCACTTGGCATAGGAGTGTCTCGGTTTACTTTTTTTTTAGGGTGTCTCGGTTTACTTTTGAGTACAAGTACTCCTCAGTTCCGAAATAAGTGTCTGTAGTGAGCTTAGGACACTTATTTTGGGACGAAGTATATAAACGAAACAATCTGATAAGTTTAATGGAGTCGAGGACGGGCCGTCGATCCGTTGGCTGGGAAGCTGGTGTTGCTGCCAACCCGTCTGAGTTCGAGTCCCGGCTCGGACGCACGGTGCTCACAGAGTTTCGCCTATAAAAAAATGCCAACAAGGGTTAGCCTTTGGGTTGGTCTCATAAGTTTAATGGAGTTCTTGGGTATCAGTGCTCTGGTCTCCGGTGCTCAAGTCCAAATGGTCAAAACACTAATGTAAATGCGGTTTAATGGAAGACCAACAATGAAACTTTTGTGTAGTGCAACAGAAAGGCAAACCACTACTAGGACGATTGAAAACCTTTGCTGGCTGTGAAAGGACAATACAGTTTTTGAGGGTACTTGCCACTGGCTTTAATCGGGTAGTAGAACTCCATGGCAAAAAAGGAAAAAAAAAAGGAGGACAATACAATACTGTAAACCATGTGCCTCTTTCAAAGATATGTGTCCCACTGTCCAAGAGGTATAGGATGAATTCGCCCTATAGTGAGTCGTATTACAATTCACTGGCCGTCGTTTTACAACGTCGTGACTGGGAAAACCCTGGCGTTACCCAACTTAATCGCCTTGCAGCACATCCCCCTTTCGCCAGCTGGCGTTCGAGCGTGCGTTTGCGCAGCCCCGCACGTTGCAGCTTGCCAACGTGGGCTGGCCCATGTGTGCCAGCATGGGCTGGCTTTGCCCTTTTTTTCTTTTGTCTATTGTTTATGATCTCTTTTGTCTATTGTTTATGATCTGCTGCAGCCGTTGCGGTTTGTGACGTCTTTTGTCTTTTTTATTTCTTTTTTCTCCCTCTTGCGATGCTATGATATGTGTATATATCATATGCCGAGTGCATGCATCTCCTTTGTGCATCTATATACCGTATGATCATTTATGTATGTTTTTGTTTGTCTTTGTTTTGATTTGTGTTCATCTATGCAACGTGTCCATGGAACAGTAAATCATGTATAGGAATTGCTAAAACCCATATAGATGAGTGTAATGTCTCATCTAAGTTTCAGTCTATTTGATCTCTTGCTATAAATTTCATGCAGTTCTATGATTGGGGTTGTTTTGTCCCGCGCGTCCGGTGTCTCTTGTCTGTTGTCCATTTTGCGGCCCATCGCACCATGCGTCTTTATTTTTAGGGCCCTTTTTTGTGGTCTGTTTTTTCTGTGTTGTAGTTGAAGAGATGAGTTGTTTTTATAAGTCAAAGAGATGAGCTGACCGCTTGCTCATCAGTTATGTTCTTCTTTCTCTCTCTCTCTCTCTCTCTCTCACACACACACACACATTACTCTTTGTCTTTGGAGTAGGGGCGATCCCGACCAAGTTTCTAAATAGTATGATGACGGGCAATATCCCACTTCTTTGTTTTTGTTTTTGTTTGCAAGTCTAACCCTAATATGTAAGAAGAACTTCTCTTTTTATTTTTCTTGTTTCTAGTTGCAAGTCGCTCACCAACATGCATGTGGGTCCAAACCATTTTGGTCTGTGTAAGGCAGTGTCCGGCAACCCACCAACTCCTAAAAATACGAGGAGCTGCGGAGTGGAGGGACTGCAGCTCCGCCTGCTCCTAGAGCAGAGCAGCAGAGTGGGGGGACTCCGAGCAGGGCTTAAGTGTACTCCCGATATGTAATTGGATTCATCTCTTTTATTTTTTGTCCTAGGTGCACGTCGACCACCGACATGCAAACATGAGCCTGTCTCTTTTATTTGTATTGTTGCAGTTGCAAGTCGTCCATCGACATGCAACTCGGCCTGACACATTTTTAGATTATGTTGCAAGTGCACCCTTGTCATGCAATCAGGCCCGCCTTTATTTATTTATTTCTTGTCCCATTTGCAAGTCAACCACTAACATGAAATTAGGGTCCAACCCATTTGTGTAGTTGCAAGTTGACCACAGACATGCAACTGGAGGTCCGACCAAGTCCACCCTCAACTTGTAAATGATATAATAGTTTTGTGTAGTTTCCCAGCTGCAAGTTCGCCCTTGACTCGCAAGTAGGCCTATCCCATTTGCAAGTCCATCCTAGACTCTCAATTGTTCTCGTAGTTTCATAGTTGTCTCAGTTGTAAGTACACCCTTGACTGGCAACTGGGCCCTAAGATTCTTTTCATCCAGTTGCAAGTTCACCCTCGACTCACAACTGGTATCGTAGTTTTGTGTACTTGTCTCAAATGCAAGTCCACCCTCGGTTCACAACTAGGCTCATAGTTTATTTTGCATCCCAGTCGCAGGTCCACCCTCAACTCGCAGCTGGGACTGTAGTTATTTTTCATCCCAGTTGCAAGTCCACCCTCGACTCGCAACTAGGCTCATAGTTGATCCAGTTTCAAGTTCACCCTCGACTCACAACTGGTCTCTTAGTTTTGTGTCCTTTCCCTAGTTGCAAGTCCACCCACGAGTCACAACTAGGCTTGTAGTTTATCTTCATCCCTGTTGCAAGTCTACCCACAACTCGCAAATGGGCTCATAGTTTTTTTGTCACCTAAGTTTGCAAGTCCACCCTTGACTTACAACTAGCACCGACCCTTTTTTGTTTCCCCGCCCATAGTTGCAAGCCCACCCTCTATGTGTAATTGAGTTTAATTTATTTGACTTTTTTGTTGCATTAGTACAAGCACCCTCTTTTTAGTGAGTAGGCCACCCTTTTTATTCTTTGCCCCAGTTGCAATTCCACCATTGACTTGCAATTGGGCTCCAAGTTTTTTATAGTACTTTTGTGTATTGTCTCAGTTAAAAATCCACCCTCGACTCGCAACTAGGCTCACAATGAGCTCATAGTTTGTTGTTCTCCGAGTTGCAAGTTCATCCTCGAATCGCAACTAGGATAGTAGTTTGTTTTATCCTAGTTGCAAGCCTACCCTTGACTCGCAACTAGGCATCTATTTTGTCTTTCATCCCAGGTGTAAGTCCACCCTTGACTCGTAACTAGGACCGAAGTTTGTTTCATCCCAGTTGCAAGTAGACCCTTGACTCGCAACTCAGCTCGTAATTCATACTTGTCCTAGTTGCAAGTCCACCCTCGACTTGAAACTGGGCCCGTAGTTCTCCTAGTTGCATGCTCAACCTCGACTCGTAACTACGCATGTGCTTTGTTTTTCATCCCAGTTGCAACTCCCTCTTTGAATCTCTATTGGGCCCATATTTCATTTCATCCCAGTTGCAAGTCGACTCTTGACTCGCAACTAAGCTCGTAGTTTCGTAGTTGTCCTAATTGCATGTCCACCCTTGACTCGCAACTAGGATCATAGTTTTTTGTTGTCCTAGTTGCAAGTCCACACTCGACTCGCAAAGGGGATCATAGTATTGTTGTTGTCCCAATTGTAAGTCCACCCTTGACTTGCAACTGGGCCCGTAATTACTTTTGCCTCACTTGCAAGCCCACCCTTAACTCGCAAGTAGGCCCCGTAGTTGTTTTTGGCTTAGTTGCAAGCCCACACTCAACTTGCAACTGGACCCATTATTTCGTTATCCAAGTTGCATGTCCACCCTCGACTTGCAACTAGGCATGTGGTTGTTTTTGTCCCAGTTACGAGCTTTGCCAAGTCATGATTTTTTTCCAAATTCGTTATTTCTTAAAAAATTGGCGAACTTTTTTGGTGCACTTTTTTCAAATTCGTTGACCTTTTTCATTTTCACAAACTTTTCCATATTATGAACATTTTCCGGTTGTGAACTTTATAAATTATGTTTCATGACCTCTTTTCAAATTTACGTTTTAAAAGTCAATAGTAAATGTCGTGTTGCTTGCTCGTTTGCTTGCTTTGTCACTATGGCTAGTTCTTCACTTGTTTCTTGTATCCCTGAGTATGAAGTGCTTAATTTTAAACAAAGGGGAGATGAAAGTTTAAAAGGATGCTTGGTATAGGATTTACGATGCTCAAAATAGATCAACTCATAAACAGTCCACTACAGTTCCTCTTCGCAAATTTTATGTGGGTGTTACTACTAGGTATAGATTTGTGCTTGGCACTATTACCAGAGGGAATTTCTTGAGTAGACACCCTAACAATGCTTTCAATGCCATGGGAAATTTAGGCCCAGTTCTTGAAGGAAATATGCCCTAGAGGCAATAATAAAGTTATTATTTATTACCTTATTTCATGATAAATGTTTATTATTCATGCTAGAATTGTATTAACCGGAAACTTAATACATGTGTGAATACATAGACAAACAGTGTCACTAGTATGCCTCTACTTGACTAGCTCGTTGAATCAATGATGGTTATGTTTCATAACCATAGACATGAGTTGTCATTTGATTAACGGGATCACATCATTAGAGAATGATGTGATTGACTTGACCCATCCGTTAGCTTAGCATGATGATCGTTTAGTTTGTTGCTATTGCTTTCTCCATAACTTATACATGTTCCTATGACTATGAGATCGTGCAACTCCCGAATACCGGAGGAACACTTTGTGTGCTACCAAACGTCACAATGTAACTGGGTGATTATAAAGGTACTCTACAGGTGTCTCCAATGGTGTTTGTTAAGTTGGCATAGATCGAGATTATGATTTGTCACTCTTAGTATCGGAGAGGTATCTCTGGGCCCTCTCGGTAATGCACATCACTATAAGCCTTGCAAGCAATGTAGCTAATGAGTTAGTTATGGGATGTAGCATTACGGAACGAGTAAAGAGACTTGTCGGTAACGAGCTTGAACTAGGTATTGAGATACCGACGTCGAATCTCGGGCAAGTAACATACCGAAGACAAAGGGAACAACGTATATTGTTATGCGGTTTGACCGATAAAGATCTTCGTAGAATATGTAGGAACCAATACGAGCATCCGGGTTCCACTATTGGTTATTGACCGGAGACGTGTCTCGGTCATGTCTACATAGTTCTCGAACCCGTAGGGTCCGCACGCTTAACGTTTGGTGATGATCGGTATTATGAGTTTATGTGTTTTGATGTACTGAAGGTAGTTCGGAGTCCCGGATATGATCACAGACATGACGAGGAGTCTCTAAATGGTAGAGACATAAAGATCAATATATTGGATGACTATATTTGGACGTCGAAATGGTTCCGGGTGAGTTCAGGCATATATCGGAGGACCGGGAGGTTACCGGAACCCCCCGGGAGGTATATGGGCCTTATTGGGCCATAGTGGGAGAGAAGAGAGGGGGCCTAGGAGGGGGCACGCCCCCCTCAAGCCCAATCCGAATTGGGTGGGGGCCGTAATACGTCTCGAACGTATCTACTTTTCCAAACACTTTTGCCCTTGTTTTGGACTCTAACTTGCATGATTTGAATGGAACTAACCAGGATTGACGTTGTTTTCAGCAGAATTGCCATGGTGTTATTTTTGTGCAGAAATAAAAGTTCTTGGTATGTCTTGAAAATCAACGGAGATTATTTTTGGAATATATAAAAAATACTGGCGAAAGAATCAAGGCCAGGGGGCCCACACCCTGTCCACGAAAGTGGGGGCCGCGCCTACCCCCTGGGCATGCCCCCTGCCTCGTGGGCCCCCTGGTGCTCTTCCGACCTCAACTCCAACTCTATATATTCGTGTTCGGGGAGAAAAAAACCAAAGGCAAGGATTCATCATGTTTTATGATACGGAGCCGCCGCTAAGCCCTAATCTCTCTCGGGAGGGCTGATCTGGAGTCCGTTAGGGGCTCCGGAGAGGGTAATCCGTCGCCATCGTCATCATCAACCTTCCTCCATCACCAATTTCATGATGCTCACCTCCGTGTGTGAGTAATTCCATCGTAGGCTTGCTGGACGGTGATGGGTTGGATGAGATTTATCATGTAATCGAGTTAGTTTTGTTAGGGTTTGATCCCTAGTATCCAATATATTCTGAGATTAATGTTGCTATTACTTTGCTATGCTTAATGCTTGTCACTAGGGACCGAGTGCCATGATTTCAGATCTGAACCTATTATGTTTTCATGAATATATGTGAGTTCTTGATCCTATCTTGCAAGTCTATAGTCACCTATTATGTGTTATGATCCGTTAATCCCGAAGTGACAATAATCGGGATACTTACCAATGATGACCGTAGTTTGAGGAGTTCATGTAGTCACTAAGTGTTAATGCTTTGGTCCGGTACTCTATTAAAAGGAGGCCTTAATATCCCTTAGTTTACAATAGGACCCCGCTGCCACGGGAGGGTAGGACAAAAGATGCCATGCAAGTTCTTTTCCATAAGCACGTATGACTATATTTGGAATACATGCCTACATTACATTGATGAACTGGAGCTAGTTCTGTGTCACCCTATGTTATAACTATTGCATGAGGAATCGCATCCGACATAATTATCCATCACTGATCCATTGCCTATGAGCTTTTCATATATTGTTCTTCGCTTATTTACTTTTCCGTTGCTACTATTACAATCACTATAAAACCAAAACTGCTACTGTTACTTTTGCCACCATTACCACTACTATCATATTACTTTGCTACTAAATACTTTGTTTCAGATATTAAGTTTCCAGGTGTGGTTGAATTGACAACTCAGCTGCTAATACTTGAGAATATTCTTTGGCTCCCCTTGTGTCGAATCAATAAATTTGGGCTGAATACTCTACCCTCAAAAACTGTTGCGATCCCCTATACTTGTGGGTGATACGTCTCCAACGTATCTATAATTTTTGATTGCTCCATGCTATATTATCTACAGTTTTGGACATTATTGGGCTTTATTATCCACTTTTATATTATTTTTGGGACTAACCTATTAACCGGAGGCCCAGTCCAGAATTGCTGTTTTTTTTGCCTATTTTAGGGTTTCGAAGAAAAGGAATATCAAACGGAGTCCAAACGGATTGAAACCTTCGGGAATATGATTTTCTCAACAAACAAGACCCGGGAGACTTGGACCCTACATCAAGAAACAAGAGAGGAGGCCACGAGGTAGAGGGGCGCGCCCACCCCCACCAGGCGCGCCCTCCACCCTCGTGGGCCCCATGTTGCTCCACCGACGTACTCCTTCCTCCTATATATACCTACGTACCCCCAAACGATCAGATACGGAGCCAAAAACCTAATTCCACCGCCGCAACTTTCTGTATCCACGAGATCCCATCTTGGGGCCTGTTCCGGAGCTCCGCCGGAGGGGGCATCGATCACGGAGGGCTTCTACATCAACACCATAGCCTCTCCGATGAAGTGTGAGTAGTTTACCTCAAACCTACGGGTCCATAGTTAGTAGCTAGATGGCTTCTTCTCTCTTTTTGGATCTCAATATAATGTTCTCCCCCTCTCTTGTGGAGATCTATTCGATGTAATCTTCTTTTTGCGGTGTGTTTGTTGAGACCGATGAATTGCGGGTTTATGATCAAGTCTATCTATGAATAATATTTGAATCTTCTCTGAATTCTTTTATGTATGATTGGTTATCTTTGCAAGTCTCTTCGAATTATCAGTTTGGTTTGGCCGACTAGATTGATCTTTCTTGCAATGGGAGAAGTGCTTAGCTTTGGGTTCAATCTTTTTGTGTCCTTTCCCGGTGATAGTAAGGGCAGCAAGACACGTGTTGTATTGTTGCCATCGAGGATAACAAGATGGGGTTTTCTTCATATTGCATGAGTCTATCCCTCTACATCATGTCATCTTGGTTAAGGCGTTACTCTGTTTTTAACTTAATACTCTAGATGCATGCTGGATAACGGTCGATGAGTGGAGTAATAGTAGTAGATGCAGGCAGGAGTCGGTCTACTTGTCTCGGACGTGATGCCTATATACATGATTATACCTAGATATTCTCATAACTATGCTCAATTCTGTCAATTGCTCAACAGTAATTTGTTCACCCACCGTACAATACTTATGCTCTTGAGAGAAGCCACTAGTGAAACCTATGGCCCCCGGGTCTATCTTTATCATATTAATCTCCTACTACTTAGTTATTTCCTTTGCTATTTCCTTTTCCTTTATTTTACTTTGCATCTTTATCATAAAAATACCAAAAATATTATCTTATCATATCTATCAGATCTCACTCTCGTAAGTGGCCTTATAGGGATTGACAACCCCTATTTGTGTTGGTTGCGAGGATTTATTTGTTTTGTGTAGGTACGAGGGACTCACGCGTAGCCTCCTACTGGATTGATACCTTGGTTCTCAAAAACTGAGGGAAATACTTACGCTACTTTGCTGCATCATCCCTTCCTCTTCGGGGAAAACCAACGCAGTGCTCAAGAGGTAGCAGTGGGTTATCAAGACTATTTTCCGGCGCCGTTGCCGGGGAGCATAGCTCTATTCTTTAAGTCACTTGGGATTTATATCTGCTGGTCACTATGAAGAACTTGAAAGATCAAAGAACCAAGATTTTTCCCTCAACTATGAGGGGGGCTAAGGAACTGCCATCTAGCTCTGCACTTGATTCACCTTCTATTTTGAGTAAACTTGGGACACCTACACCTGCTATTCATTCTGATATGTCGCATGTTATTGACGATGCCACTTATGCTTTGCATGATACTTATGATGAAACTACTTCTATGCTTGATAATATTGTGCCACTAGGTGAATTTCTTGATGAACAACTTGCTAGGGTTAGAGAGAATGAAATTATTGAAACTAACAATATTGATGAAAGTGATGATGAAGATTCTCCCCCTAGATATGAATTGCCTGTTGTGCTTGAGGGTTATGTTATGGATGAAGAAACTGCTAGAGACTTCTTAGCTTGCAATGATAGATCTGATCTTAAGAAATTATTAGCTAAGCTTAAAGAAAAATCATTGAACGCTAGAATGAAATATGACCCTGCTTTTGCTACTTCACCTATCTTTGTTACTGATAAGGATTATGATTTCTCTGTCGATCCTGAGTTAATTACTTTGGTTGATTCTGATCCTTTCTATGGCTATGAATCTAAAACTGTTGTGGCACATCTTACTAAATTAAATGATATAGCCACCCTGTTTACTCATGATGAGAAAACTCGCTATTACTTTATCCTTGAGTTGTTTCCATTCTCATTAAAGGGTGATGCTAAAACATGGTTTAATTCTCTTGATCCTGGTTGTCTGCATAGTCCCCGGGATATGATTTATTACTTCTCTGCTAAATATTTCCCCGCTCATAAGAAACAAGCTGCCTTAAGAGAAATATATAATTTTGTGCAAAAATTGAAGAAGAGAGTCTCCCACAAGCTTGGGGGAGGCTTCTCCAATTACTTAATGCTTTGCCTGATCATCCTCTCCAGAAAAATGAAATACTTGATATCTTTTATAATGGACTAACCGATGCTTCCAGAGACTACCTGGTTAGTTGTGCTGGTTGTGTTTTAAGGGAAAGAATTGTTGATCAAGCTAAATTGCTATTGAATAATATGTTGAGTAATGAAAATTATTGGACACTTCCTGAACCAACTCCTAAGCCAACTCCAAAGAAAAGGGGTATTCTATTTCTTAGTCCTGAAGATATGCAAGAGGCAAATAAATCTATGAAAGAAAAAGGTATTAAAGCTGAAGATGTCAAGAATTTACTACATATTAAAGAAATACATGGTCTTGATAACCCGACACAGGTAGTGAAGGTAAATTCTCTCTATAGATTTGATGAAGGTGATATTCCTTGTTATAAGTCTGCTAGCCAATGCTTAGATGAGTTTGATAATTTTATTGTTAAACAAGAAAAGTTCAATGCTTATGTTGGTAGACAATTGAAACGTAATGCTAATATGCTTGAACACTTGAGTGATTATATGTCTAGAGTTAAAGGTGAACTTAAACTTATTAGTAAACATGCTTCTATGGTTACCACTCAAGTAGAACAAGTACTTAAGGCTCAGAATGATTTGCTCAATGAATTAAATAAAAAATGATAATGCTGTTAGAGTTATGACTAGAGGGGGTAAAATGACTCAGGAACCATTGTATCCAGAGGGCCACCCTAAGAGAATTGAGCAAGATTCTCATAGAACTAATGTTGATGCACCTAGTTCTTCTAATAAGAAGAAAAAGAAAAATGATAGGACTTTGCATGCTCCTAGTGAACCTGTTGTTGACACACCTGAGAATCCCAATGATATTTCTTTTTCTGATGCTGAAACACAATCTGGTAATGAACATGAACCTAGTGATAATGTTAACGATGATGTTCATATTGATGCTCAACCTAGCAATGATAATGATGTAGAGATTGAACCTGATGTTGATCTTGATAACCCACAATCAAAGAATCAACGCTATGATAAGAGAGACTTTGTTGCTAGGAAGCACGGTAAAGAAAGAGAACCATGAGTTCAGAAACCCATGCATTTTCCTCCTAAACCATCCAAGAAAAAGGATGATGAGGATTTTGAGCGCTTTGCCGAAATGATTAGACCTATCTTTTGCGTATGAGTTTGACTGATATGCTTAAAATGAACCCTTATGCTAAATACATGAAAGATATTGTTACTAATAAAATAAAGATACCGGAAGCTGAAATTTCCACCATGCTTGCTAATTACACTTTTAAGGGTGGAATACCAAAGAAACTTGGAGGTCCAGGAGTACCAACTATACCATGCTCCATTAAAAGAAACTATGTTAAAACTGCTTTATGTGATCTTGGAGCCGGTGTTAGTGTTATGCCTCTCTCTTTATATCGTAGACTTGATTTGAATAAGTTGACACCTACTGAAATATCTTTGCAAATGGCTGATAAATCAACTGCTATACCTGTCAGTATTTGCGAGGATGTGCCTGTTGTGGTTGCAAATGTTACTATTTTAACGGACTTTGTTATTCTTGATATTTTCAAGGACGATAGCATGTCGATTATCCTTGGTAGACCCTTTTTGAATACTGTAGGGGCTGCTATTGATTGCAACAAGGGCAATGTCACTTTTCATGTTAATGGTCATGAGCATACGGTACACTTTCCGAGGAAACAACCTCAAGTCCACAGTATCAATTTTATTGGAAAAATTTCAACAATCAGAATTGGAGGTTTTGAATTCCCTCTTCCTACTGTCAAGAAGAAATATGATATTCTTATTGTTGGGGATGTGCATATCCCAGTTGAGGTAACCTAGTGTTATTCAAAATTTCTTCGGTTTCATGCGATTTGGAATGAGTTTGTTAACAAGACTTGATCAACCTTGTTAGTGGATTCCTTTTGATGAGCATGAGATGGATGAAGTTAGAAAGCACAACCTTCTGTACCCTCTTTTTACTTTCTGTTATTTATATTAAATAAAGCAAAAATAGTATTTTCTGTCTATTTTCTGAATTATCCTTGCAATAAAAAAATACCCGAAAATAAAAGTTCTCCAAATGCCCTGAAAATGAAATATGATTTTTCCCAGAATATTTAAGAATTATTGGCACTAAAAACACATCAGGGGGACCCACCGTGTGCCCACGAGGGTGGAGGGCGCGCCCTACCCCCCTGAACGCGCCCCCTACCTCGTGGACCCCACGTGGGTCCCCTCCACTTATTCTTGCACCCACACACTTCGTCTTGCTCCATAAAAAATCATCCACCAGCTCAAACCCGAGTTCTTGCTCATCTTGCTGCCATTTTCGATCTCCTTGCTCAAAGCTCCATTCACAAAACTGCTTTGGGGATTGTTCTTCGGTATGTGACTCCTCTAATGGTCCAATTAGTTTTTATCCTAGTGCTTTATTTATTACAAATTTTTGCTGCTTAGGTGACCCTGTTCTTGAGCTTGCATGTCAAATTTATGTGGTCAAAAGTAGTTTTAATACATGATATAGCCTCTAGACACTTGTAGGAGTAGTTGCTATCAATTTTATTGAGTTTGGTTCACTTTTATTTTGAGTCACTAAAAAATTCAGAAGTTTTTCAGAGGAAGAAATACGTTTAGGAAAATGTACCAAGGTGGTTCCTCACGGAAGCAAGGCCCAAGGCCCGCAATACGCGAGCCAGACAATGAACTACCAAGGGAGGCTCAAGTGCGGCCTTGTGAATGGCCGTCAGAGGATTTCATGGTTCAGGCAGGCATCAAGGAAGAATTTGACGCATATGTGCGTAACGCTGATCTTGAGAGCTTCGAGGCAGATAAGGGCCGGCAATACCTCTATTTAACTGATTCATTTGTGAGAAGGTTTGAATTTACATCCTCGCGCAATTCTCACAATGTCCTTTTTGATCTTTATGATAAATGTTATACCATGGACTTAGAAGACTTTAATACTGCTTGTAAACTCCTGCAGTGGGGTAGTGCTAGTGAACGTCGCAAATCTGAATTTAAAGACTTTCTTGCTAGTATCACTGTGCAGGAACCTAGAGAAATAACACAAGCTACCATAGGGAGCATTCATTTTCCTGCTATACATTATTTTGCTCTCTTCGTGGGCAGATGCATTAACGGTAAGGATGAGGCATGTCATATGCATGTTCCTGGTCTTAGTGTTCTCAAGAGTGCTGTATTAGGAGATAAACAATACAACTTGGGGGCTATTGTTGCACGTAGGTTGCATCTTAATGGTTTAACTGGAGATTTGTTTGGTGGAATTTATGCAACTCGTGTAGCTAACTTTCTTGGTATACCCATACGTGGGGATGATATTGAGTTGCCTCCTGCTTATCTAGACTATAATGCTATGGTTCGTCATCAGTTTGTTGAGAGGAACGATCAGTTCCTCCAGTACCGACTAATCTTTGACAAACGGCGCACCGTCCATGTTGCTCTCCCTGCTCCTGCTTTCTTTGATTTCCAGACAAAAGGGAGATATGTTATAACCAGGGAGGAGGCGAGCGAGTACGAGAGGAGGGCGGAGGCAGCTCGCCTCCAAGCTGCAGCTCATGAGGCAATTCCCGTTGCATCTCAGTACGACCCCAGCTACAACTTTGATCCATGGGCATAGACAACCTTAGGCCAAAAACCTAAGCTTGGGGGAGTACGTATTTCTCACCGACATTACATTCATGTTCACACACTCATTCCAATTGTTGGTGCTCATACTTTTTCTTTGTATCATCCATGCTAGTTTATTTTCTTTTTAAGCTTTCTTCTTGTGTTTTTGAAAAACCTTAAGAAAAACAAAAAAAATAGTTGTAGCTTTTAGCTAGTTTACTTTCCATGCTTGTAGTAGTAGTAACTAAAAAGAAAACCCAAAAAGATTTCTCGTTCTTCTTTTGCTTGTTGGGAACTTCCCTGTGTAAATAGTTTTGTTTCTTTTCTTTTTTCTTTGGGGGTTGAGAGGAGAAGACCATGATGAAAATGTTGAGTGGCTCTCATATGCATTATTGTTGATCTAACAAAGAGCCCATATTACCTTGTCTTCTCCCATGTATTGAATGATTGTACATTCCAACTTAGTCCAATGCACGTGCACTATTATTATTATCCACACTATTCGGTCATGCAAGTGAAAGGCAATAATGACGATATATGATGAACTGGTTGAGATGAGAAAAGCTGGTATGCACTCGAACTCTCTTGTTTTTGTAAATATGATTAGTTCATCGTTCGTGATTCAGCCTATTATGAATGAAACATGTTTGCAATGACAATTAGAGATTATAGTTGCTCATGTCATGCTTAAGTAGCTAGGTGTTTATAATGGTTTACCTTGCGTGTCAACATGCTATTAAAATGGTTGTGATGTGGTATGATAGGGTGGTATCCTCCTTTGAATGATTCGAGTGGCTTGACTTGGCACATGTTCACGCATGTAGTTGAAACAAAATCAACATAGCCTCCACGATATTTATGTTCATGGTGAATTATACCCTACTCATGCTTGCATTCAGTGTTGATTAATTTTAATGCATGTTCATGACTGTTGTCGCTCTCTAGCTGGTCGCTTCCCAGTCTCTTTCTATCCTTCACTTGTACTAAGCAGGAATACTGCTTGTGCATCCAACTCCATAAATCCCAAAAAGTTATTCCATATGAGTCCACCATACCTTCCTATATGCGGTATCTACCTGCCGTTCCAAGTAAATTTGTATGTGCCAAACTCTAAACCTTCAAATAGACATTTTGTTTTGTATACTCGAATAGCTCATGTATCAACTAGGGTTGTATGTATCTTCCATGCTAGGCGGGTTATTCTCAAGAGGAGTGGACTCCGCTCCTCACTCACGAGAAAATGGCTGGTCACCGGGATGCCCAGTCCCATGCTCAAATCAAATCAAAATAATTGCAAACAAAACTCCCCCAGGATTGTTGTTATTTGGAGGCACCTGTTGTTTCGGGCAAGCCATGGATTGATGCTTGTTGGTGGTGGGGGAGTATAAACTTTACCATTCTGCTTGGGAACCACCTATAATGTGTGTAGCATGGAAGATATCGAGATCTCTCGGTTGTTATGTTGACAATGAAAGTATACCGCTCAAAATATTATTCATCTCTATTTCAAAATCGAGCTCTGGCACCTCTACAAATCCCTGCTTCCCTCTGTGAAGGGCCTATCCATTTACTTTTATGTTGAGTCATCATCCTCTTATTAAAAAGCACCAGTTGGAGAGCACCGCTGTCATTTGCATCCATTACTGTTAGTTTACATTGAGTATGACTGTGACTGGATCTCTTTTACCATGAATTACAATTTCCAGTCAGCCCTTGATCTTCAGAGGTGCTCTGCATTTATGTTTTGCGGTCTCAGAAAGGGCTAGCGAGATACCATCTTCTTATATCATATTATGATTGTTTGAGAAAGTGTTGTCACCCAAGATTTATTATTATTGCTCGCTAGTTGATTATGCCATTGATATGAGTAAACATGAGACCTAAATGTTATTGTGAATATGGTTAGTTCATAATCTTTGCTGAAAACTTGAATGCTGGCTTTACATATTTACAACAACAAGAGCAAACAAAGTTTGCAAAAGTTTATCTTTATCACTTTCAGTTTGTCAACTGAATTGCTTGAGGACAAGCAAAGGTTTAAGCTTGGGGGAGTTGATACGTCTCCAACATATCTACTTTTCCAAACAATTTTGCCCTTGTTTTGGACTCTAACTTGCATGATTTGAATGGAACTAACCCGGACTAACGTTGTTTTCAACAGAATTGCCATGGTGTTATTTTTGTGCAGAAATAAAAGTTCTTGGAATGACTTGAAAATCAACGGAGATTATTTTTGGAATATATAAAAAATACTAGCGAAAGAATCAAGGCAAGGGGCCCACACCCTATCCACGAGGGTGGGGGCGCACCTACCCCCTGGGCGCGCCCCCTGCCTCATGGGCCCTGGTGCTCCTCCGACCTCAACTCCAACTCTATACATTCGTGTTCGGGGAGAAAAAAACCAAAGGGAAGGATTCATCACGTTTTACGATGCGAAGCCGCCGCCAAGCCCTAATCTCTCTTGGGAGGGCTGATCTGGAGTCCATTCTGGGCTCCAGAGAGGGTAATCCGTCGCCATCGTCATCATCAACCATCCTCCATTAACAATTTCATGATGCTCACCGCCGTGTGTGAGTAATTCCATCGTAGGCTTGTTGGACGGTGATGGGTTGGTTGAGATTTATCATGTAATCGAGTTAGTTTTGTTAGGGTTTGGTCCCTAGTATCCATTATGTTCTGAGATTGATGTTGCTATTACTTTGCTATGCTTAATGCTTGTCACTAGGGCCCGAGTGCCATGATTTCAGATCTGAACCTATTATGTTTTCATGAATATATGTGAGTTCTTGATCCTGTCTTGCAATTCTATAGTCACCTATTATGTGTTATGATCCGTTAACCCCGAAGTGACAATAATCGGGATACTTACCAGTGATGACCGTAGTTTGAGGAGTTCATGTATTCACTAAGTGTTAATGCTTTGGTCCGATACTCTATTAAAAGGAGGCCTTAATATCCCTTAGTTTACAATAGGACCCCGCTGCCACGGGAGGGTAGGACAAAAGATGTCATGCAAGTTCTTTTCCATAAGCACGTATGACTATATTCGGAATACATGCCGACATTACATTGATGAACTAGAGCTAGTTCTGTGTCACCCTATGTTATAACTATTGCATGAGGAATCGCATCCGACATAATTATCCATCACTGATCCATTGCCTACGAGATTTTCATATATTGTTCTTCGCTTATTTACTTTTTCGTTGCTACTATTACAATCACTGTAAAACCAAAACTACTACCGTTACTTTTGCCACCGTTACCACTACTATCATATTACTTTGCTACTAAATACTTTGCTGCAGATATTAAGTTTCCAGGTGTGGTTGAATTGACAACTCAGCTGCTAATACTTGAGAATATTCTTTGGCTCCCCTTGTGTCGAATCAATAAATTTGGGCTGAATACTCTACCCTCAAAAACTGTTGCGATCCCCTATACTTGTGGGTTATCAGGCCACCCCCTTTCCTCCCCCCTCTCCCCCTTCCTTCCACTCCTAGTACAACTAGGGAAGGGGGGATCCTACTCCCGGTGGGAGTAGGACTCCCCATAGGGCGCGCCATAGGAAGGCCGGCCCTCCCCCTCCTCCACTCCTTTATATACGGGGGAGGGGGGCACCCCATCGACACACAAGTTGATCATTGATATCTTAGCCGTGTGCGGTGCCCCCTCCACCATAATCCACCTCGGTCATATCATAGCGGTGCTTAGGTGAAGCTCTATTCCGGTAGCATCATCATCACCGTCATCATGCCATCGTGCTGACGAAGCTCTCCCTTGACACTCTGCTGGATCGTGAGTTCGTGGGACGTCACCGAGCCGAACGTGTGCAGATCGCGGAGGTGCCGTACTTTCGGTACTAGGATCGGTCGATCGTGAAGACGTATGGCTACATCAACCGCGTTGTCATAATGCTTCCGCTTACGGTCTACGAGGGTATGTAGACAACACTCTCCCCTCTCGTTGCTATGCTTCACCATGATCTTGCGTGTGCATAGGAATTTTTTTGAAATTACTACGTTACCCAACAGTGGCATCCGACCAGGTTTATGTGTAGATTTTATATGCACGAGTAGAATACAAAGGAGTTGTGGGCGTGGGTATATACATATTGCTTGCCGTCACTAGTTGATTCTTGATTCGGCGGTATTTTTGGATGAACTGGCCCAGACCGACATTACGCGTATGCTTATGTGAGACTGGTTCTACCGACGTGCTTCGCACACAGGTGGCTGGTGGGTGTTAGTTTCTCCAACTTTAGTTGAATCGGATTCAATGAACAGGGTTGTGATATGGTCAAGACATGATGCTAAATTTTATTGTATGAGATGATCATGTTTTGTAACACAGTTATCGGCAACTGGCAGGAGCCATATGGTTGTCTCTTTATTTTATGAAATGCAATCGCCATGTAATTGCTTTACTTTATCACTAAGCGGTAGCGATAGTCGTAGAAGCAATAGTTGGTGAGACGACAACGATGCTTCGATGGAGATCAAGGTGTCAAGACGGTGACGATGGTGATCATGACAGTGCTTTGGAGATGGAGATCAAAAGCACAAGATGATGATGGCCATATCATATCACTTATATTGATTGCATGTGATGTTTATTCTTTATGCATCTTATTTTGCTTAGTTCGGCGGTAGCATTACAAGATGATCTCTCACTAAATTTCAAGGTATAAGTGTTCTATCTGAGTATGCACCGTTGCGACAGTTCGTCGTGCCGAGACACCACGTGATGATCGGGTGTGATAAGCTCTACGTTCACATACAACGGGTGCAAGCCAGTTTTGCACATGCAGAATACTCGGGTTAAACTTGACGAGGCTAGCATATGCAGATATGGCCTCGGTACACTGAGACTGAAAGGTCGAGCATGAATCATATAGTAGATATGATCAACATAGTGATGTTCACCATTGAAAGCTACTCCATTTCACGTGATCATTGGTCATGGTTTAGTTGATATGGATCACGTGATCACTTAGATGATTAGAGAGATATCTATCTGAGTGGGAGTTCTTAAGTAATTTGATTAATTGAACTTTAATTTATCATGAACTTAGTCCAGATAGTATTTGCATAACTATGTTGTAGATCAATAAGCTCGCGATATAGCTCCCCGTTTATTTTCTAATATGTTCCTAGATAAAAATAAGTTGAAAGTTAGTAGCAATGATGCGGACTAGCTCCGTGATCTGAGGATTATCCTCAGTGCTGCATAGAAGTATTATGTCCTTGATGCACCACTAGGTGATAGACCAATTGCAGGAACAGATGCAGACGTTATGAACGTTTGGCAAACTCGATATGATGACTACTTGATAGTTTAGTGCACCATGCTTTACGGCTTAGAATTGGGGCTTCAAAGACGTTCTGAACGCCACGGAGCATATGAGATGTTTCAAGAGTTGAAATTGGTATTTCATGCTCATGCCCGTGTCGAGAGGTATGAGACCTCTGACAATACTTTGCCTACAAGATGGAGGAGAATAGCTCAACCAGTGAGCATGTGCTCAGATTGTCTGGGTACTACAATTGCTTGAATCAAGTGGGAGTTAATCTTCTAGATAAAATAGTGATTGACAGAGTTCTCTAGTCACTATCACCATGTTACTGGAACTTCGTGATGAACTATAATATGCAAGGGATGACGAAAGTAATTCTCAAGCTCTTCGCGGTGCTGAAATCAGCGAAGGTAGAAATCAAGAAAAGCATCAAGTATTGATGGTTGACAAGACCATTAGTTTCAAGTAAAAGGGCAAGGGAAAGAAAGGGAACTTCAAGAAGAATGGCAAGCAAGTTGCCACTCCCATGAAGAAGCCCAAAGCTAGACCCAAGCCTGAAACTGAGTGTTTCTTCTGCAAAGGAAATGGTCACTGGAAGTGGAACTGCCCTAGATACTTGGCGGATAAGAAGGATGGCATACTGAACAAAGGTATATTGGATATACATGTTATTGATGTGTACTTTACTAGTGTTTATAACAACCCCCTGGTATTTGATATTGGTTCATTTGCTAAGCATAGTAACTCGAAACGGGAGTTGCAAAATAAACAGAGACTAGTTAAGGGCGAGGTGATGATGTGTGTTGGAAGTGATTCCAAGGTTGATAAGATCACCATCGCACACTCCCTTTACCTTCAGGATTAGTGTCGAACCTAAAATAAATGTTATTTGGTGTTTGCGTCGAACATGAATATGATTGGATCATGTTTATTGCAATACGGTTATTCGTTTAAGTCAAAGAATAATTCTTGTTCTATTTACATGAATAAAACCTTCTATGGTCATACACTCAATATAAATGGTTTATTGAATCTCGATCGTAGTGATACACATATTTCATAATATTGAAGCCAAAAGATGCAAAGTTAATAATGCTAGTGCAACTTATTTGTGGCACTGCTGTTTAGGTCATATTGGTGTAAAGCGCATGAAGAAACTCCATGCTGATGGGCTTTTGGAATCACTTGATTATGAATCACTTGATGCTTGCGAACCATGCCTCATAGGCAAGATGACTAAGACTCCGTTCTCCGGAACAATGGAGCGAGCAACTGACTTATTGGAAATAATACATACTGATGTATGCGGTCCGATGAGTGTTGAAGCTCACGGCGGGTATCATTATTTTCTGACCTTCACAAATGATTTGAGCAGATATGGGTATATCTACTTGATGAAACATAAGTCTGAAACATTTGAAAAGTTCAAAGAATTTCAGAGTGAAGTGGAAAATCATCGTAACAAGAAAATAAAGTTTCTACAATCTGATCGCAGAGACGAATATTTGAGTTACGAGTTTGGTCTTCAACTAAAACAATGTGGAATAGTTTCACAAATTCATGCCACCTGGAACATCATAGCATAATGGTGTGTCTGAACGTCATAACCGTACTTTATTGGATATAGTGCAATCTATGATGTCTCTTAACCGATTTACCACTATCGTTTTGGGGTTATGCATTAGAGACAGCTACATTCACATTAAATAGGGCACCATCTAAATCCGTTGAGACGACACCATATGAACTGTGGTTTAGCAAGAAACCTAAGTTGTCGTTTCTTAAAGTTTGGGGCTATGATGCTTATGTGAATAGTTTCAACCTGATAAGCTCGAACCCAAATCGGAGAAATGCGTCTTCATAGGATGCCCAAAAGAAACTGTTGGGTACACCTTCTATCACAGATCCGAAGGCAAGATATTTTGTTGCTAAGAATGGATCCTTTCTAGAGGAGTTTCTCTCGAAAGAAGTGAGTGGGAGGAAAATAGAACTTGATGAGGTAATTGTACCTTCTCCAGAATTGGAAAGTAGTTCATCACATAAATCAGTTCTAGTGATCACTACACCAATTAGTGAGGAAGTTAATGATGATGATCATGAAACTTCAGATCAAGTTACTACCGAACCTCGTAGGTTAACCAGAGTACGTTCCGCACCAGAGTGGTGCGGTAATCCTTTTTGGAAGTCATGTTACTAGACCATGACGAACCTACGAACTATGAGGAAGCGATGATGAGCCCAGATTCCACGAAATGGCTTAAGGCCATGAAATCTGAGATGGGATCCATGTATAAAGAACAAAGTATGGACTTTGATTGACTTGCCCAATGATCGGCAAGCCATTGAGAATAAATGGATATTCAAGAGGAAGACGGACGCTGATAGTAGTGTTACTATCTACAAAGCTCAAATTGTCGCAAAAGGGTTTTCAACAAGTTCAAGGTGTTGACTACGCTGGGATTTTCTCACTCGTAGCGATGCTTAAGTCTGTCTGAATCATGTTAGCAGTTGCCACATTTTGTGAAATCTGGTGAATGGATATCAAAAATACATTCCTTGATGTGTTTATTAAATAAGAGTTGTATATGATGCAACCAGAAGGTTTTGTCAATCCTAAAGGTGCTAACAAAGTATGCAAGCTCCAGCGATCCATCTATGGACTGGTGCAAACATCTTGGAGTTAGAATATACGCTTTGATGAGTTGATCAAAGCATATAGTTTTGTACAGACTTGCGGTGAAGTCTGTATTTACAAGAAAGTGAGTGGGAGCACTACAACATTTCTGATAAGTATATGTGAATGATATATTGTTGATCGAAAATAATGTAGAATTTTCTGGAAAGCATAAAGGAGTGTTTGAAAGGAGTTTTTTTAAAGAAAGACCTCAATGAAGCTACTTACATATTGAGCATCATGATCTATAGAGATTGATCAAGACGCTTGATATATTTTCAATGAATACATACCTTGACAAGATTTTGAAGTAGTTCAAAATGGAACAGTCAAAGAAGGAGTTCTTGCCTGTATTGCATGGTGTAAAGTTGAGTAAGACTAAAAAACCCGACCACAGCAGAAAATAGAAAGAGAATCAAAGTCATTCCATATGCCTCAGCCATAGGTTCTATAAAGTATGCCATGTTGTGTACCAAATCTATTGTATACCCTACACTGAGTTTGGCAAGGGAGTACAATAGTGATCTAGGAGTAGATCACTGGACAACAGTCAAAATTATCCTTAGTGGAATAAGGATATGTTTCTCGGCTATGGAGGTGACAAAAAGTTCATCGTAAAGGGTTACGTCAATGCAAGTTTTTGACACTTATTGTAACACCCCGGATGTAACTTTCCCAATTTGTACTCCAACTCTTGCCATTTCCGGCGTTAAGTTATATTTATTTTCTCGGGTTCGGGTTTTGTCTCCGTGTGTTGTTGTCATTGTCATGCATCTCATATCATGTCATCATGTGCATTGCATTTGCATACGTGTTCATCTCATGCATTCGAGCATTTTTCCCGTTGTCCGTTTTGCATTCCGGCGCTTCGTTCTCCTCTGGTGGTCATTTCTAGCTTTCTTTCGTGTGTGGGGATTAAACATTTCCGTATTGGACCGAGACTTGCCAAGCGGCCTTGGTTTACTACCGGTAGACCGCCTGTCAAGTTTCGTATCATTTGGACTTCGTTTGATACTCCAACGGCTAACCGAGGGACCGAAAAGGCCTCGTGTGTGTTGCAACCCAACATCCCTTCAATTTGGCCCAAAACCCACCTAACTCTGCTCCATCATCTAGAGCGTTCGATCACGATCGCGTGGCCGAAAACCGCACCTCATTTGAACTCTCCTAGCTCCCTCTATGCCTATTTAAACACCCCCCCCCCGATTTTCGGATCTTCTCCTACCTCCGAAACCCTAAATTCACCCCGCGCCGCACCGGACATTGTCCGTCCGTCTGGACAAAACCGCCGCCGCCGCCCGCACCCTATCGCCGCCTGCCACGTGGCTCCCCGCCCCACATCGCCGCCGAAGCCCGCCGGGCCCGAGGCCGGCCCTCCCCGCGAGCCGCCCGGGCCAGAGCCGCCTGCCCGCGCGCCCGCGTCCTCCTCCTCCGCGCCGCCCGCCGCCGCCTTCCTCCACCTACGCCGGCGCCGCCACTAGAGAGCAGCTCCGGCGAGTCCTCCCGCCGCCCGACGCGCGACAGCCCGCCGGCGCCGCGCCCGACCCCGGCCACCACCGACGACCCAACTCCGGCGGCCGGATCCGGTCGGCCCCAGCCTCCTTCGACCTCCCCGGCGCCGCCCCGCGTCCTCTCCGGCGACTCCTCCGGCCGACGAACCTCGTGCTCCGTGCGATCCAGATCTGGATCGGGGTGAACAGTGAAACCCTAGGTCGTTTTTTTCTCTAAGTCCCGAAATTCTCAGTCCAAGTGCTCATGTTCGTGACCCCGTAACTTTGCATCCGTAGCTCCGATTCATGCATATAGCATATCAGAATGTTCATCTCTGAGAGTACATCATTTCATTACATTGCATCATTTTCATTTGAGTTCATCTTGATGCCCTAAATGCTGTTAGAAGAGGGCTACTTGAGTTAATTGTCAGATCTGCTACTCCGTTTAGGTTTTTGTCATTTCTGCCATGATTAACGTGTGCATTCTATGCCCTGATGCTCTACATGTGTTTTGTTAAGGGTTTTGTCATCTTTCCAGAGGTGCAACCCATGTATTTTTGTGATGTGTGTGGTGACTTGTGCAAGCTTGCAAAGTGGTGCACTTGCTAATTCTGTTGTCAGGGACTTGGTAATTTCACTAAGTCCCGGAGCTGTTTATCTCATGATGCCATATGTTCTTGTTGTTTTCTAGTGATCCGTGCCTCTTTTGAGGATGATCAGTAAGGATGTTTTGTTAATATTGTAGTGCTCTATCCATCCATGCCTTTGTTTGCAATTATGGAGCACCCTAGCTTGAGTCAATCGAGCTCTACTTTTGCTACTTTGTGAATCTGGGCAGATTGTCGACTTGTTTGCAATTTTGCCGGTGATGTTGTAGTTGATCCCTGCATGCTATGCTATTGTTCTTGCCATGTCTAGCTTTCATTTTGTGCCTTCTTGATGGATGTATACTTTTCTTGCCATGACTTGCTCTGTAGTGAGTGCATCGAGCTCGTAAACATGCCTACTTGAGTTATATTTCAGCATGTGTCAGTTTTTCACTAAGTCTGAAAACTGATTATGTTTTTGCTATGTTCACATGCTTGCAATTGTATTTTCTGGTCCTTTGGCTCAAGGTCACTAAGGGACTTTTGTTAAGCTCTTTGAGTAGCTCCATGCCATGCTTTACTTTGCCATGTTCAGATCTTGTAGCATGTAGTTTTGTTGCTCCGAAGAGGGCTACCTGATCTGAAATTACAGACAAGTGTTAATTTCACTAAGTCTGAGATCTGTTTGCCATATGCATTTTTGCCATGCTTGTTTCAACCTGTTAATGGATGAATTGGCCGTAGCTCAGTGCTAGACTTTTGTTAAGCATCTTGTGTGCATCCCTGCGATGTATTTTGTTGTCATGTTTGGTTGCTGTAGCATGTTCATTTCGTTGCATTTAGATGCCTACTTGCTGTAAATCACAGACCGGTGCCATTTTTGAATCGCTTGCCATTTCCAAACCGTAACTCCGATTCCGGCCTTTTTTATATCGTTTTCAAGCGATTTCATCTCATCTTTCCAGTGGCACACTTGTAATTCCAAGTTGAGGCCAGGTTCATGCATTTCCTATCATATCTTGCATTTTGCATCCCGCATCGCATCCTGCATAGCATACCATCTTTGCATTGTGTTGTTTGAGTTTGCACGTGGTTGATTGTATCCTTGTTGCTTGTTTGTCTTGTTTGGGTAGAGCCGGGAGACGATTTCTCTAACGAGGAGACCGTTAAGTTTGCTTTCGAGGATCCAGTCAACTATGACAACTGTGCAGGCAAGATGATCATACCCTCGAAATCACTACTATCTTTGCTATGCTAGTTTGCTCGCTCTTTTGCTATGCCATTGCTATGATGCCTACCACTTGCTTGCAAGCCTCCCAAATTGCCATGTCAAACCTCTAACCCACCATTTCCTAGCAAACCGTTGATTGGCTATGTTACCGCTTTGCTCAGCCCCTCTTATAGCGTTGCTAGTTGCAGGTGAAGATTGGAGGCCGTTCCTTGTTGGAACATTTATTTACTTGTTGGGATATCATTATAATGCCATGTTATTTTAATGCATCTATATACTTGGTAAAGGGTGGAAGGCTCGGCCTCTCGCCTAGTGTTTTATTCCACTCTTACCGCCCTAGTTTCTGTCATATCGGTGTTATGTTCCCGGATTTTGCGTTCCTTACGCGGTTGGGTTATAATGGGAACCCCTTGATAGTTCGCCTTGATTAAAGCTTTTCCAGCAATGCCCAACATTGGTTTTACCATTTTCCACCTAGCCCTTTTCTTTCCCTTGGGTTCTGCAGACTCAAGGGTCATCTTATTTTAGCCCCCCCGGGCCAGTGCTCCTCTGAGTGTTGGTCCAACTGAGCGATGTCCGGGGCTACCAGGGGCAACTCTAGGCTAGCCTACCCGACGTCTTGCTCATCTGAGTGTGCCCTGAGAACGAGATATGTGCAGCTCCTATCGGGATTTGTCGGCACATTCGGGTGGTGTTGCTGGTCTTGTTTTAACCTGTCGAAGTGTCTTGAGTAACCAAGATACCGAGTCTGATCGGAACGTCTTGGGAGGAGGTCTATTCCTTCGTTGACTATGAGAGCTTGTCATGGGCTAAGTTGGGACTCCCCTGCAGGGATTAGAACTTTCGAAAGCCGTGCCCGCGGTTATGGGCAGATGGGAATTTGTTAATGTCCGGTTGTAGATAACTTGAACCTTAATTAATTAAAATGTATCAACTAAGTGTGTTACCGTGATGGCCTCTTCTCGGCGGAGTCCGGGAAATGGACACGGTATTGGAGTAATGTTTGCGCAAGTTGCTCTCTAGTTTCTCGCTCGTGCTTTGCCTCCTCTTCTCGCTCTCTTTTGCGAATAAGTTAGCCACCATATTTGCTAGTCGCTTGCTGCAGCTCCACTCATATATTTACCTTGCCTTTACCTATAAGCTTAAATAGTCTTGATCACGAGGGTGTGAGTTTGCTGAGTCCCTGTGGCTCACAGATTACTATTACACCAGATGCAGGGCCTGATGATTCCGCTCCAGGAGACGCGTATGAGCTCAAGTGGGAGTTCGACGAAGACTCTCAACATTACTATGTTTCCTTTCCCGACGATTAGTAGGGGGGCCCAGTTGGGGGTGATTGGGACCGTGTCGCATGTTGGGTTCTCTTTTATTTTGGCGCCGTAGTCGGGCCATGAGTGTTTGGATGATGTAATGTTATTTATGTACTTGATTGACGTGGCGAGTGTAAGCCAACTATGTTATCTCCCCTTTATTATTTATATTACATGGGATGTTGTGAAGATTGCCTAACTTGCGACATATGCCTTCAATGCAATTATGTCTCTAAGTCATGCCTCGACACGTGGGAGCTATAGTCGCATCGAGGGTGTTACAAGTTGGTAATCAAAGCCTTCCCCGACCTTAGGAGCCCCATTGCTTGATCGTTTTTAGCGGCCGAGTTGTGTCTAGAAAAATGTTTTGAGTTATTTAGGAATTATATATCGGAGAGCTTAGGAATTCTTTTTACTTCCCAGTCTCCTCATCGCTCTGGTAAGGCATCCTGACGTAGAGTTTTGACTCTTCTCTCCTCAAATTTCACTAATTTTTTTTAGGATCACGCGGGTATCTTGGAATCGTTCCGATGGTTTTATGATGAGAACATTGTCTTGGTGCCTCCTGTCAGGGGTTTAGTGGAAGTGTCCCGGGGAGTTGAGCTCTGAGGTGTTGTCATCATAATTTTATCGTTGTAGTTCTGGAATACCTGAGTTTAGTACGCCGACATCAAAAATCTCTTTTATGCAGTTCGTTGGTGAGATAACCTCGATGCCACCCAGTACTAGGGCGGGAGTTCGGGAGTATCGCCATAACTTGTATAACGGATGTTTTTCGAAGGTTGAGGTAGATGGTTTCCGAAGGTTTCTTGGTTATGTGTTGAAGGATGGATACAGCTGGATGTAGGATTTGCTAGTTTGGGTGAGATATTATGCTTCCCCTGTATCCCCAACACCTGATTGCATAACCGGAAAGGTTCGGGAGTTTCATAGGTGGGAATTCTTGTAGCTCTAGTTCTTCTTCCACGGATATTGGTTTGAGATTGGGATTTCTTACCGATTATTCGTTCTGGATCCGTACCTTGTTGATTTATTTCTCTACCTTAATTCTACGTGGTTTCTCAATTTATGGATATGTGACCATTTCAAGAGGAATGCATTCGTTCATTTTGTTCGGATGTGAAGACTATATGTTGCAATTTTCATTCCGTTGGATTCAGCTTCAATATTGTCTGTCAATGTGCTAATGGTGGTCAACCTCTTCAGGATGGCTCCTCCAACGCGCACGACTCCGAATCCTGATCCGCCACCACCTCCCCCTCCTCCGGAGGCATGGCAAGCTGTGATGGCCGCAACCAATGCAAACACACAGTTGATCATGCAAATTCTTCAAGAGCGCAACCAAGGGAATCAAGGCAGCAATCAAAATCACTTTGCTACACTCAACCAGTTCCTTGCTAATGGGCCAAAGACTTTCAGCAATTGTGTTGAGGCAACCGATGCTGACGATTGGCTTGTGGATCTGTGCAAGCATTTCGAGTGCAGTAACGTCAGGCCTGAGGACTTTGTCAAGTTCGCTTCCTTCCAACTCAAAGATCAAGCTGCGGAATGGTTCCAGCAGTACAAGGACTCCAGAGGTGGACGTGTTATCACTTGGGATGATTTCCGTCGAGATTTCCGAGCTCATCATATTCCTCAAAGCGTGGTTGAAAGCAAGCGTGAGGAATTCCGCAATCTGAAGCAAGGCTCTTTGTCTGTCTATGACTACAACAAGTTGTTTTAGAAGCTCGCCCGCTTTGCCAAGCAGGACGTCCCTGATGAGAAGAGCATGATATATCAGTTCAGGGGTGGTCTCAGAGAAGATATTCAGCTTGCTCTTGTCCTCTTTGAGTCCTTGAGATACGATGAGTTCTACAACATGGCACTGAAGCAAGAGGCTGCTCAGTTGAGGTGTGATGCTTCCAAGAAGCGAGTCAGAGATGTTTCTCCTTCTTCCTCTACTCAAGTGGCCAAGCAGCAGAAGTATTGGCTTCCTCCTCCTCCGTTCCGTCAGCCGTATCAGCAGAAGAGCAAAGGTGGCAGTGGTTCTTCCCACCCACCCAACCCTGGCTTTCAGAACAAGACTTCGTCTCAAGCTCCAAGATCGAGTGCTCCGTATCACCGTCTGCTTTTAGAGGTCACGTGCAACAAGTGCCAACAGAAGGGTCACTATGCCAACAAGTGTTTCAACCAGAGGCGTCTTCCTCCTCCTCCTGTCAGATCGGCAAGTACAACTGTGGTCTAGCATAACCCCAAGTCCGCCAAGGTCAACTTGCTGAATGCAGCTCAGGCAGAGGAATCACCAGATGTGATCATGGGTAACCTTCCTGTTAATGACATTCCCGCAAGAGTTCTTTTTGACACTGGTGCATCTTTATCATTTTTATCGAAGCCTTTTGCATCCATGCATGATGTGCATACTATTGATTTGCCTAAGCCGATAGCGGTTTCTTCTCCGGGTTTGTTCATGAACACCAAAATGATGGCTCCGGATGTTACTATCATGTTGGGCGATTATAAGTTTCTTTTTTCTCCTACGGTGCTTGGTAACTCAGACATTGATCTTATTCTCAGAATGGATTGGCTTACTAAGCACAAGGCTCAGCTTGATTGTGCAGCCAGGAAGATTCAATTAACTCATTCGTCTGAGGATGTAATTGTCTTTGCCGCTTGTGATGATACCATTCGTCTGTTTTCTCTCAACGAGAAGGGTGAATTGGATGCCATCTCTCAAATTCCAGTCGTTTGCGAATATCAAGACATCTTTCCAGAAGAGCTTCCAGGAATGCCTCTGCACCGGCCAGTTGAATTCATTATTGATCTTGAGCCTGGCACGGAACCTGTGTGCAAACTTCCTTACAAGCTCGGACCTGAAGAGTTTAAGGAGCTGAAGAAGCAACTCGATATTCAAGAGAAAATGGGTCTCATCCGGCCTAGTTCTTCTCCGTGGGGTTGTGGTGTTCTTTTTGTGAAGAAGAAGGATGGAACGGACCGACTTTGTGTTGATTACCGTCCAGTGAACAAGAAGACCATCAAGAACAAATACCCACTTCCCAACATCAATGAGCTGTTCGAACAACTCAAAGGTGCCCAAGTATTCTCCAAGCTTGATCTCCGTACGGGTTATCATCAGATTCGAATCCGTGAGCAAGATATTCCCAAGACGGCTTTCAGGACAAGCTTTGGTTCATATGAATACACTTTCATGTCTTTCGGCCTCGTCAACGCTCCTCCGACTTTCTCTCGCATGATGAACTTCATCTTCAACGTCTACACCAATGACTTCATTTTGGTCTATCTCGACGACATTCTGGTTTTCTCCAAGAACAAGGAAGATCATGCCAAGCATTTGCGTTTGGTTCTCGATAAGCTCAGGGAACACAAGTTCTACGCCAAGTTCTCCAAGTGTGAATTTTGGCTTGATGAGGTTCTTTATCTTGGTCATATCATCTCTGCCAAGGGCATTTCCGTGAATCCTGAGAAGGTGTCTGCAATTATGAATTGGGAACCTCCTCAGAACGTGAAGCAACTCCGTAGCTTCCTCGGTCTCGCAAGCTATTGCCGAAGATTCGTTGAAAACTTTTCCAAGGTCGCGAAGCCTCTCTCTAATCTTCTCCAGAAGCACGTCAAGTACGTTTGGTCTCCGGAGTGTGATATTGCTTTCAACACATTGAAAGAGAAATTGATCACTGCTCCAGTTCTGACTCCGCCTGATGAATCCAAACCGTACGAGGTCTTTTGTGATGCCTCTCTCCAAGGTCTTGGCGCAGTATTGATGCAAGAGAAGAAAGTTGTTGCTTATACCTCTCGCCAGTTGAAGCCGAATGAGAAGAACTACCCCACTCATGATCTCGAGTTGGCGGCAGTTGTGCATGCTCTTTTGACTTGGAGACATCTTCTATTGGGAAGAAAAGTGGACATTTTCACTGATCACAAGAGTCTCAAGTACATCTTCACTCAGCCTAATCTCAACCTCAGACAAACTCGATGGGTCGAAATGATTCAAGAGTATAATCCGAGTATCGAGTATACTCCAGGCAAGGCCAATGTGATTGCTGACGCATTGAGCAGAAAGGCTTACTGCAACAGTCTGATTCTTAAGCCTTATCAACCCGAGCTTTGTGAAGCTTTCCGCAAACTTAATCTGCAAGTTGTTCCTCAAGGTTTCCTCGCCAACCTTCAAGTCTCTCCTACCTTAGAAGACCAGATTCGCCAAGCCCAGCTTCTTGATGCTATGGTGAAAAAGGTGAAGATTGGGATTGCCAAGAGTCAGTCCAAGTACAAGTGCTACCGCCTTGATGACAAGGACACTCTCTTCTTCGAGGATCATATTGTTGTGCCCAAAGGTGACCTTCGTAAAGTGATCATGAACGAGCCTCACAATTCTCTCCTTTCCATCCACCCTGGGAGCACGAAGATGTATCAGGACCTCAAGCAGGCTTATTAGTGGACTCGAATGAAGCACGAGATCGCTCAATTCGTGAATGAATGTGATGTCTGCAGAAGAGTGAAGGCAGAACACCAAAGGCCAGCAGGTCTCCTCCAACCTCTTACCATTCCAGAATGGAAGTTTGACCACATTGAAATGGACTTCGTGACTGGGTTTCCAAAGTCCAAGCGTGGCAATGATGCTATATTCGTTGTCATCGATAAACTCACCAAAGTGGCTCACTTTCTGCCTATCAAAGAGTCGATCACTGCAGCTCAATTGGCGGAACTCTATACCTCTCGTATTGTCTCTCTGCATGGTATTCCACAAGTGATCTCTTCAGACCGTGGCAGCATCTTTACCTTGAAGTTTTGGGATTCTTTTCAGAAGGCCATGGGCACCAACATCCGCTTCAGCACAGCTTTCCATCCTCAAACTAGCGGTCAAGTCGAGCGTGTCAACCAGATTCTTGAACATATGCTCAGGGCTTGTGTGATCTCTTTTGGCATGAAGTGGGAGGATTGTCTTCCTTATGCTGAATTCTCCTACAACAACAGTTTTCAAGCAAGTTCGGGCAAGGCCCCATTTGAAATTCTATATGGCAGGAAGTGCCGTACCCCTCTCAACTGGTCTGAAACCGGTGAACGTCAGCTTTTGGGTAATGACTTAATCACAGAGGCAGAAGAAATGTGCAAAGTCATTCGTGATAACCTCAAAGCAGCCCAATCCCGTCAGAAGAGCTACTATGATAGTAAGCACCGTGATTTGGCTTTCGAAATCGGAGATCATGTTTACCTCCGTGTCTCTCCTATGAAAGGTACTCGTCGCTTCGGTATCAAAGGGAAGCTTGCCCCCAGATACGTGGGACCTTTCAAGATTGTCAGCAAGAGAGGCGACCTCGCCTATCAACTTGAGCTTCCTTCAAACTTTGCAAATGTTCATGACGTGTTCCATGTCTCTCAGCTTCGAAAGTGCTTCAAGACTCCTGACCACACCATCAACTTTGAGGACATTGAGCTCCAAGAAGATCTCTCTTATCGTGAGCACCCAGTTGCTATTCTTGAAGAGACTGAACGCAAGACTCGCAACAAGTCAATCAAATTTCTCAAAGTCAAGTGGTCACACCATTCCGACCGTGAAGCTACCTGGGAACGCGAGGATCACCTCCGTTCTGAGTACCCGGCGTTCTTTCAGTCCTAGATCTCGGGACGAGATCCTTTCGTAGTGATGGAGTGTTGTAACACCCCGGATGTAACTTTCCCAATTTGTACTCCAACTCTTGCCGTTTCCGGCGTTAAGTTATATTTATTTTCTCGGGTTCGGGTTTTGTCTCCGTGTGTTGTTGTCGTTGTCATGCATCTCATATCATGTCATCATGTGCATTGCATTTGCATACGTGTTCATCTCATGCATTCGAGCATTTTTCCCGTTGTCCGTTTTGCATTCCGGCGCTTCGTTCTCCTCCGGTGGTCATTTCTAGCTTTCTTTCGTGTGTGGGGATTAAACATTTCCGGATTGGACCGAGACTTGCCAAGCGTCCTTGGTTTACTACCAGTAGACCGCCTGTCAAGTTTCGTATCATTTGGACTTCGTTTGATACTCCAACGGCTAACCGAGGGACTGAAAAGGCCTCGTGTGTGTTGCAGCCCAACAGCCCTTCAATTTGGCCCAAAACCCACCTAACTCTGCTCCATCATCTAGAGCGTTCGATCACGATCGCGTGGCCGAAAACCGCACCTCATTTGGACTCTCCTAGCAGCTCCCTCTATGCCTATTTAAACACCCCCCCCCCGATTTTCGGGGATCTCCTCCTACCTCCGAAACCCTAAATTCACCCCGCGCCGCACCGGACATTGTCCGTCCGGCCGGAAAAAACCACCGCCGCCGCCCGCGCCCTATTGCCGCCTGCCACGTGGCTCCCCGCCCCACATCCCCGCCGAAGCCCGCCGGGCCCGAGGCCGGCCCTCCCCGCGAGCCGCCCGGGCCAGAGCCGCCTGCCCGCGCGCCCGCGTCCTCCTCCTCCGCGCCGCCCGCTGCCGCCTTCCTCCACCGACGCCGGCGCCGCCACTAGAGAGCAGCTCCGGCGAGTCCTCCCGCCGCCCGACACGCGTCAGCCCCGCCGGCGCCGCGCCCGACCCCGGCCACCGCCGACGACCCAACTCCGGCGGCCGGATCCGGTCGGCCCCGGCCTCCTCCGACCTCCCCGGCGCCGCCCCGCGTCCCCTCCAGCGACTCCTCCGGCCGACGAACCTCGTGCTCCGTGCGATCCAGATCTGGATCGGGGTGTACAGTGAAACCCTAGGTCATTTTTTCCAAGTCCCGAAATTCTCAGTCCAAGTGCTCATGTTCGTGACCCCGTAACTTTGCATCCGTAGCTCCGATTTATGCATATAGCATATCAAAATGTTCATCTCTGAGAGTACATCATTTCATTCCATTGCATCATTTTCATTTGAGTTCATCTTGATGCCCGAAATGCTGTTAGAAGAGGGCTACTTGAGTTAATTGTCAGATCTGCTACTCCGTTTAGGTTTTTGTCATTTCTGCCATGATTAACGTGTGCATTCTATGCCCTGATGCTCTACATGTGTTTTGTTAAGGGTTTTGTCATCTTTCCAGAGGTGCAACCCATGTATTTTTGTGATGTGTGTGGTGACTTGTGCAAGCTTGCAAAGTGGTGCACTTGCTAATTCTGTTGTCAGGGACTTGGTAATTTCACTAAGTCCTGGAGCTGTTTATCTCATGATGCCATATGTTCTTGTTGTTTTCTAGTGATCCGTGCCTCTTTTGAGGATGATCAGTAAGGATGTTTTGTTAATATTGTAGTGCTCTATCCATACATGCCTTTGTTTGCAATTATGGAGCACCCTAGCTTGAGTCAATCAAGCTCTACTTTTGCTACTTTGTGAATCTGGGCAGATTGTTAACTTGTTTGCAATTTTGCCGGTGATGTTGTAGTTGATCCGTGCATGCTATGCTATTGTTCTTGCCATGTCTAGCTTGAATTTTGTGCCTTCTTGATGGATGTATACTTTTCTTGCCATGACTTGCTCTGTAGTGAGTGCATCGAGCTCGTAAACATGCTTACTTGAGTTATATTTCAGCATGTGTCAGTTTTTCACTAAGTCCGAAAACTGATTATGTTTTTGCTATGTTCACATGCTTGCAATTGTATTTTCTGGTCCTTTTTGGCTCAAGGTCACTAAGGGACTTTTGTTAAGCTCTTTGAGTATCTCCATGCCATGCTTTACTTTGCCATGTTCAGATCCTGTAGCATGTAGTTTTGTTGCTCCGAAGAGGGTTACCTGATCTGAAATTACATACAAGTGTTAATTTCACTAAGTCTAAGATCTGTTTGCCATATGCATTTTTGCCATGCTTGTTTGAACCTGTTAATGGATGAATTGGCCGTAGCTCAGTGCTAGACTTTTGTTAAGCATCTTGTGTGCATCCCTGCGATGTATTTTGTTGTCATGTTTGGTTGCTGTAGCATGTTCATTTCATTGCATTTAGATGCCTACTTGCTGTAAATCGCAGACCGGTGTCATTTTTGAATCGCTTGCCATTTCCAAACCGTAACTCCGATTCCGGCGTTCTTTATATCGTTTTCAAGCGATTTCATCTCATATTTCCAGTGGCACACTTAGAATTCCAAGTTGAGGCCAGGTTCATGCATTTCCTATCATATCTTGCATTTTGCATCCCGCATCGCATCCCGCATAGCATACCATCTTTGCATTGTATTGTTTGAGTTTGCACGTGGTTGATTGTATCCTTGTTGCTTGTTTGTCTTGTTTGGGTAGAGCCGGGAGACGATTTCGCTAACGAGGAGACCGTTGAGTTTGCTTTCGAGGATCCAGTCAACTATGACAACTGTGCAGGCAAGATGATCATACCCTCGAAATCACTACTATCTTTGCTATGCTAGTTTGCTCGCTATTTTGCTATGCCATTGCTACGGTTCCTACCACTTGCTTGCAAGCCTCCCAAATTGCCATGTCAAACCTCTAACCCACCATGTCCTAGCAAACCGTTGATTGGCTATGTTACCGCTTTGCTCAGCCCCTCTTATAGCGTTGCTAGTTGCAGGTGAAGATTGGAGGCCATTCCTTGTTGGAACATTTATTTACTTGTTGGGATATCATTATAATGCCATGTTATTTTAATGCATCTATATACTTGGTAAAGGGTGGAAGGCTCGGCCTCTCGCCTAGTGTTTTGTTCCACTCTTGCCGCCCTAGTTTCCGTCATATCGGTGTTATGTTCCCGGATTTTGCGTTCCTTACGCGGTTGGGTTATAATGGGAACCCCTTGATAGTTTGCCTTGATTAAAGCTTTTCCAGCAATGCCCAACATTGGTTTTACCATTTGCCACCTAGCCCTTTTCTTTCCCTTGGGTTCTGCAGACTCAAGGGTCATCTTATTTTAGCCCCCCCGGGCCAGTGCTCCTCTGAGTGTTGGTCCAACTGAGCGATGTCCGGGGCTACCAGGGGCAACTCTGGGCTGGCCTACCCGACGTCTTGCTCATCTGAGTGTGCCCTGAGAACGAGATATGTGCAGCTCCTATCGGGATTTGTCGGCACATTCGGGCAGTGTTGCTGGTCTTGTTTTAACCTGTCGAAGTGTCTTGAGTAACCGAGATACCGAGTCTGATCGGAACGTCTTGGGAGGAGGTCTATTCCTTCGTTGACCGTGAGAGCTTGTCATGGGCTAAGTTGGGACTCCCCTGCAGGGATTAGAACTTTCGAAAGTCGTGCCCGCGGTTATGGGCAGATGAGAATTTGTTAATGTCCGGTTGTAGATAACTTGAACCTTAATTAATTAAAATGTATCAACTGAGTGTGTTACCGTGATGGCCTCTTCTCGGCGGAGTCCGGGAAGTGGACACGGTGTTGGAGTAATGTTTGCGCAGGTTGCTCTCTAGTTTCTCGCTCGCGCTTTGCCTCCTCTTCTCGCTCTCTTTTGCGAATAAGTTAGCCACCATATTTGCTAGTCGCTTGCTGCAGCTCCACTCATATATTTACCTTGCCTTTACCTATAAGCTTAAATAGTCTTGATCGCGAGGGTGCGAGTTTGCTGAGTCCCTGTGGCTCACAGATTACTATTACACCAGATGCAGGGCCTGATGATTCCGCTCCAGGAGACGCGTATGAGCTCAAGTGGGAGTTCGACGAAGACTCTCAACGTTACTATGTTTCCTTTCCCGACGATTAGTAGTGGTGCCCAGTTGGGGGTGATTGGGACCGTGTCGCATGTTGGGTTCTCTTTTATTTTGGCGCCGTAGTCGGGCCATGAGTGTTTGGATGATGTAATGTTATTTATGTACTTGATTGACGTGGCGAGTGTAAGCCAACTATGTTATCTCCCCTTTATTATTTATATTACATGGGATGTTGTGAAGATTTCCTAACTTGCGACATATGCCTTCAATGCGATTATGTCTCTAAGTCGTGCCTCGACACGTGGGAGCTATAGTCGCATCGAGGGTGTTACACTTATCCAGATGACTCTAAGTCTTAATCTGGATACATATTGGAAGTGGGAGCAATTAGCTAGAGTAGCTCCGTGCAGAGCATTGTTGACATAGAAATTTGCAAAATACATACGGATCTGAATGTTGCAGACCCATAGACTAAACTTCTCTCACAAGAAAAACATGATCACTCTTTGGGTGTTAATCACATAGCGATATGAACTAGATTATTGACTCTAGTAAACCCTTTGGGTATTAGTCACATGGAGATGTGAACTATTGATGTTAAATCACATGACAGTGTGAACAAGATTATTGACTCTAGTGCAAGTAGGAGACTGAAGGAAATATGCCCTAGAGGCAATAATAAAGTTATTATTTATTTCCTTATTTCATGATAAATGTTTATTATTCATGCTAGAATTGTATTAACCGGAAACTTAATACATGTGTGAATACATAGACAAATAGAGTGTCACCAGTATGCCTCTACTTGACTAGCTCGTTGAATTAATGATGGTTATGTTTCCTAACCACAGACATGAGTTGTCATTTGATTAACGGGATCACATCATTAGAGAATGATGTGATTGACTTGACCCATCCATTAGCTTAGCACGATGATCGTTTAGTTTGTTGCTATTGCTTTCTCCATAACTTATACATGTTCTTATGACTATGAGATCATGCAACTCCCGAATACCGGAGGAACACTTTGTGTGCTACCAAACATCACAACGTAACTGGGTGATTATAAATGTGCTCTCTACAGGTGTCTCCAATGGTGTATGTTGAGTTGGCATAGATCGAGATTAGGATTTGTCACTCCGAGTATCGGAGAGGTATCTCTGGGCCCTCTCGGTAATGCACATCACTATAAGCCTTGCAAGCAATGTAGCTAATGAGTTAGTTACGGGATGTAGCATTACGGAATGAGTAAAGAGACTTGCCGGTAACGAGATTGAACTAGGTATTGAGATACCGATGATCGAATCTCGGGCAAGTAACATACCGATGACAAAGGGAACAACACATATTGTTATGCGGTTTGACCGATAAAGATCTTCGTAGAATATGTACAAACAAATATGAGCACCCAGGTTCCGCTATTGGTTATTGACCAGAGACGTGTCTCGGTCATGTCTACATAGTTCTCGAACCCGTAGGGTCCGCATGCTTAACGTTCGGTACCGATCGATATTATGAGTTTATGTGTTTTGATGTACCAAAGGTAGTTTGGAGTCCCGGATATGATCACGGACATGACAAGGAGTCTCGAAATGGTCGAGACATAAAGATCGATATATTGGATGACTATATTTGGACATCGGAAAGGTTACGGGTGAGTTCGGGCATATACCGGAGCACCGGGGGGGTTACCGGAACCCCTCGGGAGGTATATGGGCCTTACTGGGCCATAGTGGGAGAGAAGAGAGGGAGGCCTAGGAGGGGGCGCGCCCCCCTCAAGCCCAATCTGAACTGGGTGCCCCCCCCTTTCCTTCCCCCCTCTCCCCCTTCCTTCCACTCCTAGTCCAACTAGGGAAGGGGGGAATCCTATTCCCGGTGGGAGTAGGACTCCCCATAAGGCGCGCCATAGGAGGGTCGGCCCTCCCCCTCCTCCACTCCTTTATATACGAGGGAGGGGGCACCCCATAGACACACAAGTTGATCATTGATATCTTAGCCATGTGCGGTGCCCCCTCCACCATAATCCACCTCTGTCATATCGTAGCGGTGCTTAGGTGAAGCCCTGTTCCGGTAGCATCATCATCACCATCATCACGCCGTCGTGCTGACGAAGCTCTCCCTCAACACTCTGCTGGATAATGAGTTCGTGGGACGTCATCGAGCCGAATGTGTGCAGATCACGGACGTGTCGTACTTTCGGTATTAGGATCGGTCGATCATGAAGACGTACGACTACATCAACCGCGTTGTCATAACGCTTCCGCTTACGGTTTACGAGGATACATAGACAACACTCTCCCCTCTCGTTGCTATGCTTCATCATGATCTTGCGTGTGCGTAGGAATTTTTTTGAAATTACTACGTTACCCAACAGTTCTTTTGCAGGATTCTCCCAGAATCTGCCCCTCTCTAGCTTTTCATAGAATCTTTGACCCCCATTTGTTTTACAATCCTAACTAATTAGACCCTAAAGGATTGTAAAACAAATGGGGCTCAAAGATTCTGGGAAAATCTGGGTAGGGGTCAAATTCTAGGAGAATTTTGCAAAAGAACTGGGCCATAGTAGGATCACTACCTATCACTATTATATAAACGACATTAACTTTGGAACATGTGATGCAAAGGCTAGAAGCTATTCAAAATTAAAGGCCTACTATTGAAAATATTGAAAATCTAGACAAGAAGGTCCATAATCATATTACTCAATTTGGCTCCAAGGTAGGAACTACATTAAAGATGCTAAAAGAGAAGGAATCAATAATTAACGAGAGAAAGAGCAAAGTCCTTCTAGAATCGATAAGTTGGAAGAAGTCATTACTAATTTTGGATCCGCTTTTTCTTTCTTTAAATCTATAGAAAGAACTCCTCTTAATAAGAATAAGAATCCCAAGCTTATTTATGTTCCTAAGAATAAAGGTGCCACATCTAGTAACGAAAGTGAGGATCTTAAAATGATTAGTGTGCACCCCAATTTCATTGATTTGATAAAGGAACCTATTTATGAAAATAAATTCCTCAACTTTGTCCTAGGAGTGTGATTATTAAAAACATGTATGCTAAGGCTCCTAGGAAGAGTGGATGCATAATTGAGGAGTTGAATCCGAAGATGATGATACTTGAAACAATGCCTTACGCCTAGCTAGAGGCATAAAATAATAGCACTTGTTGGGAGGCAACACAATAGTTATCTTAAAAATTCTCTTACTTTCCGTTTTGGTGCGTTAACACAATTATGGCTACTATTATGATTGTGTTTTTATGTTTTAATTAGTGTTTGTGCCAGGTAAAGTCTTTGGGATGATTTGGATGATAGTTGACTGATTCTGTGGAAAAAAATAGAAACTTTTGCTCTCAGTCTAGGAAGTATTAAAATTCACTGAAACATAAGACATGATTGATATTCAAATTTCCCACGCTGTCCTAATTTTTCAGAATTGTTAGAGTTCTAGAAGTATGGTATTTGTTTAGATCATTATATATAGACTGTTCTGTTTTAGACAGCTACCATTTTTATTGCGCAGTTCACTTGTTTTGATGATGCTATGGATTATATCGGGGGGTATAAGTCATGGATAAGTTGGAATATAATAGGTATTATCCAAGATTAAAATATGAATGGGTTGATAACAGTAACTAAAATTTATGATTTGCCTATTATACTAACGGATCTCATGAGATTTCTTTTGAGTTTTTGTGCTGAAGTTTTCAAGTTTTGGGTGAAATCACGATGGATGAAGGAGTAAGGAGTGGCTAGACCCTAAGCTTGGGGATGGTCAAGGCACCCCAAGATAATATTCAAGGAGGACTCAAGCGTTTAAGCTTGGGGATGCCCCGGATGGCGTTCCCTCTTTCATCTACAATCTATCGGTATGTTACTGGGAACTACATTTTTATTCAACACATGATATGAGTTTTACTTGGAGCGTCTTGCACTATAGTAGTTTTTTTGCTTTGTTTGCTTTTAGTTTTCCACAACCATTGTTTGCTGGACACACCTTTTGAGAGGGACACACATTTATTTGTGATTTTCAGAATACTCTATGTGCTTCACTTATATCTTTTAAGCTAGTCAGTTGCTCTAGTGCTTCACTTATATATTTTAGAGCACGGCGGTGGTTATATTTTATAGAAATAGTTGCACTCTCATGCTCCACTTAAATCTTGAGGGTATAAAATAGTAATGGCAATTTGCACGGTTTATAAGACTAGTCCATAAATGATAGGTATTCAAGGGGGATATAATAAAAACTTTCATATAGATCGCTGAATATGATATGTTTGATTCATGCAATAGTTTTCGATATTAAGATGGTAATACTAGCAAAAGGGCCCGTGCGTTGCAACGGAAGAAAAAAAATCATAACCTCCAATGGCCATGATCACATTTTGTTGCATCACCGAGATACACTATCACTCTCAATTTTGTGAACTTGTGAATAATTTTTTTTAACTAGCGAACATATTTGAAATCATGAACATTTTTTAAATTCATGAACACTTTAACAAATATTCAAACATTTTCTAAAATCAAGAACATTTTCTGAATTCATGAACATTTTATACTACTCACAAACATTTAAAAAAATGAGCATTGTTTTTAACAATTTTCTTGAATCGGCGAACATTTCTAGAATAGACGAACATTGTTTTGAAAATTGATAGAGCAATTTTTAAAATTCATGAACATTTTTTGAAATGCATGATCATTTTTTGAATCATCAAACATTTTGTGAATGAATAAAATATTTTGTAAGTCATGACAATTTGAATTTTTAGGATATTTTTCCATTCATGTTTTTTTTTGAATTGGTGATTTTTTTCAATTTCATTAACATTTTTCAATTTCCCAAACATTTGTTTTAAAATTTTCAACCATTTTTAGTATGCAATTTTTTTTATAAAATCGCAAACATTTTATGAATTATTAAACATTCTATTTCAAAAGTCTCATTATTTAAAGTGGGAAAAACTAAACGGAAAAGAAAAATAAAAAAGGAAAAAGGAAATTTTAGAAACAGGCCAGCGCGCAGAGCGCGGTATAGGAGGCCCCTAATGCATGTGTAGGCTCAGACGAGGGATTCCCCTGTGTGAAACTTTTTTTATCACTTAATAGCATTTAAGTAATATTTTGCAATTTTGAGGGCAGTTTCCGCAACGTACCATAAGAAGCAATAGCTTCTTTAGTAAATGTGCCTGTCCGTTGCAACTGGAGAGCAACAGCAGATTCTACCTATCTAAACACAGAGTTGCATCGATAATTCAATTTTTTGACGTGAATTCATTCAGGTGACAGACGTAGGGTAACTTTCTCTATAATACTTAGAAGCTCAAGCGGGTATATAATTCGGTGCAGGGAAGTAGATAACAAAAAAATGATAAATGAGATTATGGCCATTCCTCACATCTCACACAAGTTTCGAGTTCAGCAGAATTAGACAGACCGTTGGTGCTCTGCAAGCTCAAAATTCAAATTGCACACCTAAATTTAGTATATTATACACAGACATAATAATAATAATAATAATAATAATAATAATAATAATAATAATAATAATAATAATAATGGTGATCACCAACAGAGCACATCTCGCAAGCACTTGGCCAATATCACTCAGCAAAACCACGAAGTAAACCAAGGAGAAGAGAAGCCCGCTGCTAAGTTCAGTAAGGCAAGGGCGGCGATGCCGAGATGGCTCTAAACAAATCTCCCATGTTGCTGCTACTTCAGTAGGCATAAGTTGTTAAGTACTGACAGTCTAGCAGATAGTTAAGTACTACTCCCTCTGTCCCATAATATAGGACTTTTTTTACATTAATGTAGTGTCAAAAAACGTCTTACATTATAAGATAGAAGGAGTAACAGTCTAGCAGACCATAACTGTTAGTGCGTGCATCTTTTACCATTGCCGCCATTACTACTTGAGTATAAGTATGAATTTATTTTATTTATGAAGGAGATTTGTGTATTCTCTTTTATCAGCTTCTCAACTCTACCTCGACTCCACCGTTGCATTATCTCTATGCTCTTATCATCATTTTTAGCCGTTCTTCCATCGGTGATGGTTTCGTTCAACTACAGTAAACCTTGGCTGCATTTCCATCGCTTGTAAAAATGTTTGGGTGTCTCATCTTATAATGCTAACTCCACTTCACTATATATAACTCATGTCCACTGGCGACGGACAGGTCGCAAACTCCTCCAAGGATGAGTAGGCAACGGGAGGCGGCAGTGCCTTGTGTCCCATATGGGTAGGTCTGTCTCCCATGTTCTACTCTTCCTCGCCGAAGACCGCACTTCACTTCATCGGTCTTATTGTCCGTGCTCACAGAGACGACGGATGAAGGAGGACACGGACTTGGACATCGGGCGCCGACGCCGTAGGATAGGTTTAGGGGTGGATCTTTTTTTCTAAATGTAATGAAATCCGCTGTATTTGTATGAAATCCGTCATGTTTGTATGAAATCCGGGCATGTTTGCATGAATTTCATCCGGTTTGATAAAAAAAGTTTGAAATGTATGAGGCTAGCACTGGATGTCCTCCTCCCGCATCCGTGTTCGTGGACTGGTCCCCCTGACCACGGATGGATGTGAGAGAAAATTTGCTAGTTGCCGTTGGAGATGTCCTAATGACCATAGATAACAAAGACATCATTTTTGTCAAAAAAAAATATAGCAAAGATGTTTACAAGAGGCCCCTGCCTATAACAAGTGAAAGGTTAGGTAGGCAGTGCACCCACCAAAACTCACACGCTAATCTACTCCCACCTGTCTGGCTGTCCTCCAAGGATTAAATTCAGCCAAACAGGCTATAAATTGCAACTTTCCCAGCATTATCATCGATATCTTGTTCAGTGACGCTGTCTAGCCCAGAATCCACAAACTGCTCTAAAACATCAGTTGAGGAGGACGCAATCACTACGACGACGATTCCACGAAACAAACACAACCAGTGTCGGACTCGGCATCAGATGCCTCCCGTCCGACGACCATGCCTCCGCCACCGGCCGCCGCGCGGCCGTCCCGTCTCTTCCTGCCCCCCAACCAGCGCCGCCGCCGCCGAGCCTCCACCTCCACGGCGCGCTGCTTCCGGCCCCGCTGCTGCAGGACCTTTCCGCACGAGTCGCAGGAGACGAACTCGCCCTCCATCCTGACGCGTCGGAGGCCGCCGCAGTGGCCGCACGCCATGAGGGCGCCCGTGGCCGCGACGTACCGCCCGGACATCGTCATCTCTGCCACGTACGGAGGCGCGCGCGTCGGGGGCGCCGCTGGTCGGGGGGTCGATCGGCCGGGTTCGTCAGCGCATCCTTGTGCTCGATTGCTCGGCTGCCGTTTCGTGGATTGTGGTAGCGTATATGTAAGGCGAGGCCCGGAACTGAGTCGGATGGAAACCCGACGCGCTTTAGTTGTGCAGGTATCTTGGCAGCCAAGTTCATTCTTTTCTTAGAAAGAGACCAGAGTGGAAGGAAGGATCGAGATATAGGAAGAGTAGAGCACACGTAACCTACGCAGCGTAGGAAGACAAACGTTGTTTTATCCGGAAAGGGGTGGTGGAAGCCTTGGCATACGCAAGGCCATGTCGGTCTGGACTTCACTTCCACTCGGACCGCTCGTATTTTCCAACAAGCACGAAAATCGCACGCAATATTCTCTCCAGTGCCAAAATAAAATTCAACAGTAGCTCACTTGAAAGAGAAACATATACTCCATTTAAAAAAAAACTGATGCTAACAAAATGTTGTCGAATGCTCGTACATGAGCCGGGATTTTGTTGACTACGCCAATAGTCGATTTGAAGTCAGGCACACCGTGTAGGCATTCCACCTTATAATATTCCACGTGCTTTGACATTCAGAAAGTTTGCGGACACATCTAATTTATCATTTGAACTAGTTCCAAGTCTATGATTCCCAAATGTCAGTAGTTGCTACCGTCCCAGTGATGAATCTCAACGCTGACATAGTGACATTCATGACAAGGTTCAAATTGCTACTGTGGAAATTTACAGCGAGCAAACTCGTATTTACTCTCACTGGATATAGCAACATCACAACATGCTTCCATGCGTCCCGTCGCTCTATTTATGCGAGACATCTACAATTACCTCCTATTTTCCAGCAGAGGTTCGACAAGGTTCACCTGTTTTGATGGGTTTGAATCACCTTCAGTAGCAGGCTTTTTCAAAATTCCAGCAGGCTGTCCAGCCTGCCCTTGCCGGCTCTGCGCTCCCTGCAATGAAAGCGAATTTAACATCTTTTGACCTTCGCATAAGATGGACCATCGGAATAGTTATCGAGAGAAGGAATAGGGTGAGACACCATCATGTAATTGTGGATTGTGATTCATGAGTTAATACATGTCAGTAGGAACCTTCCCTACTGTCTTTGAAGGTTCAAAAAAAATAGCAATTATCATAGAAGCAAGACTAACGGTTATATATTTTTTATAAAGATAAGACTAAATTGCAGTCTATTTAGCAAAGAATGTGTTTTATGTGCAACAATATAAGTTCGAGTAAGACTGACTTCTACAGAAATTTGGCAATTCCAACTTAACAGTTCATATATAACAAAAGCTTACGAAATAACTTTCACCAAACATTCAGTGTAACCAGGAAAAGAATGCCCAACGAGCATATGGGTAAAGAATGGAAGAAGATTAACACTGCCAACAGAAATTTATATATCAAATTTAACTTTGTATGCTATAATTTACTTTTAGAAGATGCAGTATTTTGTAGAGGTAGACTCCTAAGGCCTTGTTCGGTTTGGCAGGGTTTGGAGAGGTTTGAAAGGGATTGAAGGGGATTAAATCCCTTGCAAGTCAAAAAACCCCTCAAAACTCCCCAATCCCCATTCAATCCCTGTGGCGAGGGGATTAAACGAACAGGGCCTAAAGAATCGCCACAACTCAGATGCTAGCTAGAAGCCTATAGGAAACTGAACTCGAAAGTGAAAACAACGAAAAGACAAAGGATCCACTTTGGGCATTGAACTTTGCCTCGACTCCACCTTTGGTCCTAAACTTAAAAACCGTCTGAAACAGACCTTAAACACCAAAACTGTCTGCTTTAGCCCCTTGACCAATTCCGAGGCTGTTTAGAATGGGGATGGTGCATATTGTACAAAAGAAAATTGATCAAAGACTGCACAAGAAGACCAAGATTATAGTCATCTCTTATTTCATAAGTATACCGTTTTAGTACTTCTGTTGTTAAAATGCACATATAATCATATTTCAACCAGTTTCCTACACGTAATAATATTTTACCATGTACTAGTATCAGGATTTGTTTAAAGGCACATGTACTAATATCTAAATGAGAGTAGATTGAGAAGGGAGGAGAGGACCCCCATCAACACTTCCACACATGGTAAGTAAAAAATGGCACTTACGGAAGCCTTTTGAGCAGTTAATCTTCTAACTGATGGAGCCCTTGCAACTGATGACGCGGCAGCAGCAGCAGCTACCCGGATCCTGTAAGGAATATAATTCATTTTTGTGCATATAATATACTCAGCAGAAGTTGAAGAATGCAGCTTGTAGCAAGCAGTTCCTCTAAAGATGAGACAATACCTTTTATGAACATCAACATATTCGTCGGTTTCATCCACTATCTCTTCCTGCAAAATCAGAAAACTCAAAACGGTGAGAGATTCAAAAGATGTTTGAATCAAAATTACGAACTGCATAAATGCCTCCAATTGGGATGATTATCGTCTTAGGATAGATTTCAAATAACAAAGGCTAGGATTTTTTTTTTGCTAAATAGCGAATGAAGCAACCTCCAGAAATTTGATAAGATTCAATCAATCAGACCAAGCAATCTGTGTATAAGTAGATGGTCAAGAGGCAGAGTATATGCATGACAGAACTGTCTAGTGTCTACAGACAACATAATCCTCTAGAGGGTTTTTCCCTTGAGCCGGGGCAAATGAATTGGCCCGACTGACCATGGGAGTCTTAGTTTGGTCATGGTTGAGTGTTGGTCGTGCTTATTCTAGCTGAAACAGTGGGGTGTGTGGGTGCTGTTGTACTTTATAATCATCTAGGGGTAGTAACTCATAATAATAGGGATGTGTGCATCATCGTGATGCAGAGGGCCGGGGTTTTCCCGCTTGTCACGAAAAGACTTTACTCGTAATATTGAGTCAAGAAGATGAGGTAACAAATCTGTTTGGTTTTGTCTTTTCCTGATCCAAATCATACAGGTAAATATCCATGCTCTATGTTTCCTGTCAGACACTCTTAAACTCTGTTTGCCAATAGGTGGAACACTTTGTGTTGCCCAATCCCCATGTTTCAGTATAAATTATCTAGGACCAATACAAATGATTGTCAGTGTTTGGCTATACACAACGAATACAATAGTTCAGAAGGTACATAAACAGAAGCCGTGATAACTTGAAAGAGATTCCCAAAATCATCAAATATTTTAGATGATTAAACTGAATCATGTAACTTATCTTGAAAATAGTATCCGTTTTCCTGAGGAAAAATGACAAGAGCTATACCATAGATTGGTTGTTGCAAGCCAAAATGAAAGTGCACTTCAAGTGTTGACTACAAAATCAATTAATTATGATAGACATGGTTCCTAGATCATCTCACAATTTACCAAAACTGTCACATGATACTATATCTCCCTGCTTTCCAGTACAACATCTACAACAGAAAACGCAAGAGTAAAACAATGAAATGTTCGGGTGCATACGTTCAATATACTGGATTCAGATTGTGTTTTTTGTACTAATAAACCACATATTCGATCGTCCACGATACAGCAGAAAAACAAAACAATGATACATTCCAAAGAACAAATTAGCCAGCTTACAGCTTACCTGCAAGAGTTCTTCAAATACATCTTCAAGTGTGATGATACCAATGACCTCGCCTTCCTCTATGTCCTCTGATGACCGACCCACTCCATTCGATGGCTTATCGTTTTGCTGCACAGAGTGGTGTTTGTTTCCATTAGTCTGCCTGCTATGCGGTGCTTCAATGTCGACAACCACACTTTCCGCCCTTTCTTCAGCATTGGATAGTAAGGGTGCAGTCAGCTGTGTTGCCCCAGCTGCTTCCATGTTTGGTTCAGTTGTGTCGGCTGGAGGATTCTTTGGTCTAGCCTTCACAACAGCAGCCATATGGCTACTCCCTTTCTGAAACTCGTTCAATATGTCATACAAAGGCATGTCCGCCGGAACCCTGAAAAGGTAAATATTGATCAATGATTTCTCAGATTATCTTAGAGGTATCGTACACCAAAGGAGATAGTTAAACTGCTGGAACAATTGTACTTCAACTGCTAGACCAATTGTATCACACACAGAAACCAAAAAAATCTGAAGTATATAATACAAAAGGTGTATACCTCGGAATCCTTCGAATGGAAACCGCACTAACTGGTGTCTCTGTTTCAGCACGAACTGTCAGAAGACTTTTCACCTAGTTAAATTCAAAATGGTTGAGTTAGTGAAGAACATACACGACAAATCACTCTAATACTTCATGGCATAATTGGCACTTACCAACAGGAGGCCAATAACATTTCTAGGGTTTCCTGAGTACACGGGCACACGGCTGTGGCCCCGGGCAAGAATTTTACCAATTGCTTCCCTGCAAATGCAAGTAAAGAAGATTGGCAATGTGCCTTACAAAAACTGCTGCAAGTAAAATAAGTATGTCTGGAAAAAATTCCATAACATAGTGTTCTGGACATATCACTATTTTCATTAATGATTAAACAAAATTTGTTGTTCCTAAGTCAACTATCATTATGAAGGCGCAGAGTTGCATCATCATGAAGCCTAAATTACACGTGTTATGCAGAATACAAAAGATTGTGTCATCTAACTTCAGGCCCACAAATAGATAGAAGAATCAGGAGTTATAGGATGGACTTGAACCTTACGACTAGGAGGGGAAGTACAGAATGACAACCAGATATTGTAAACTGCTTACTGCAACCTTTCAGGTGAAGCAAATGAGCACTAAGTGAATCTGGATCTAATGTGTGGCATACTAACTTTGTTCATTGGAATTGGTGTGCACATCATCAACACATGGCAGCACCCGATCACCAAAACCAAGATTATATACACAATGGCAAAACTCCACAAAAAGGACAACAAAAACAAGAAAGTACAAGGAAAGCAAAGAATAACAAAATGGAATATAATAAAAATATAGCATGAACAATAACTGATAAAATGAGCAAAAGTTCTGGTGTACTAAGTGGGACTGTTATTTTTACCAATCCAATTTGGAGTCCACGTCTAGTGAGAAAGTTGATTCGATAGGTGTCATAGCTTCTTGAGCAGTCTGCACACACAGATATAATAAGATTTCTGCCAAGTGAAGTTACAATAATTCATGCTTTCTCATTCTAAGTATAATCAAGCCGTTCTCTGTCAGCACTGTTCTGTTAAATCGAAATCACCATTCACTTTGTTTCTTTCAAAGAGTTGCAATGAAAATGAGGCACCTAGTTCTGAATACAACACAGAGGATTGCTCAAGACTTGTGAAAAAGATATAAAATACTTCTCAAGAGTAACATGTTTTCTGAAGCTACAAGCCCATAAGGGCCAGTTCTTTTCGGCGATTCTCCCAGAATCGCCCCCCTCCCCAGCTTCTCCCAGAATCGCCACTCCATATTTTTTTTACAATCCTATCTAGTTAAGGTCTAATTAGCTAGGATTGTAAAAAACATATGGAGTGGCGATTCTGGGAGAAGCTGGGGAGGGGGGCGATTCTGGTAGAATCGCCCAAAATAACTTATCAAAAATACGAAGAGAGCTATAAAGCATGAAATAGATCAAAGTCCTCTACAGGCAAGATCATTGGAGATACAAGCACATCATCAAATGTTAAGAGACTAAAGACAAGAATCGTAGCTCAGTTTCTTTTATTCTCCCCCAAAAGCCAAAAAAGGCAGGCACTAGTCACATATAGAAAATAGTAAGTCAAGCAACATCTAACTTTGCACCAAGTTTATTTGAATTCCAGTTACCAATGTCGCCTTCAGATTATGCTTACGCATTACATATAGAAATAGAAGACAAATTATAAACATGATGTGCACCTTTTCAGTCAAGTCCAAAGCTCCACTTATGATTGTAGTCTCATCGTGGGTAAGCTCCCCACCCTTACCAGCCTGCCAGGGTATAAGCATTTAAATGAGAGAATCTTAGATAGAAAGTGTGAACTTCGTAAAAAGTTACATGTTAATATCATGTACCTCTTTGCTGTGTATAGAAACAAGAGCTTTCAGTTGAGCTCGCCTAAAGAGTGCAGATTCATTATGCCCAAGAGCGCAGTCTAGGAGCTGGGATAACATCAAAGTTTCAAATACTTCAATAACCCCTTTAAAAATCAGATCAACTACAATTCAAACTCATAAGAAAAAGAATAGAACACAACAACACAAAATTCACATACTATTTTCCAGTTCAAAAATTTGCATACCTATTGTAGATTTGTAATCAAGTTAGTTTTTACTAAATACTAAGAAAATACGAATCTGCAAGAAATCAAACTCCCATGATCCCATCAACATGTCAAAACTGCATCAAAATTCTGGACTGAATTGTAGTATAGGGCATTAAATGCTCACAGGAACTTTAAACGATACATTCGGTAATCATGCATTGCTCATGTGAATAGAAGCTTCAATACAACTACAACGAAGGACATTGATTAACCTACTCTAAGCTCATATGATGTGTCAGACATAAATCCTCAATGGAATGTACCAAAGGGTCAATCTGCGAGGGCTTGTTGGAGTCTATAGCAATAATCGTGTGTTGTACCATAGCAGTGCCAGAACCCTCACACCTTTACAAATACTGCTTGATTACAATTGTAGCTGGACTCTAATCTGAACCCAACTTGGACTCCAATTGGACCCAATTACTGACTCACCGACATATCGCCTGCTAGCATTTTCATAAACTGTGCTATTCAAGACAGGCTTATCAGGAAAAAATGGCAACCAATATATATATATATATATATATATATATATATATATATATATATATATATCCCCGCGCATAAGTGAGTTCCAATGTGATCAGCTTAGACCTTATCAGAGGAGTTATTTCATTGATAATTTAATCTTAAATGTTAACACACAGAAGATCGTTGGTGTTCCACAAAAGTTAAGTCACTCATGAAGAACCAATATCAATTTTCGATTAAAAACAAGAAATAAGACCACTGAATCGATCCCAAGAACACATGAGGACTTCAGAATCTGGACAAATATCTAAAAAATCCGAAATAAAAGTACCCTTTTGAATCCATCAATTGCAATGTACTTAACACAGAACCAAAACTAAACCCTTAAATTCCAATGCTTTTACTAGTTTCTGTAGCCAGATGCATGATGGGATTCCAACTATTAACCATATTTACAATCACTAGTAGCTGTTCTTCTCGATACATCTAGCAGCACTGCTTTCAAGTTTCAACATATGACAGGGAATAATTAATAAAATTAATTGTTGCAGGGCTAAATATTTGTGAAGCATACAAACATACAGAGCTACAAGGGCTAAAGCATAAAAACTAGAAATAACTTGCACATTAACTATCAGAATCTCCAATTAGGATAGTGCAATCCAAATACCAATCTGCCCATCAATTGTGCCACTAAATTGAGCATAAGCCTTGTAATAATCTAATTCATGGGATTTCCAAACCATAGATTCTATGCAATTAACTCATAGGCACCAAACTTGAAAAGGACATATAAATTTCTTTACCTTCCCAATAGGGTATGCAATAGGATAGCACATGATCATGAGGATACGTACAAGCCATACAAAGTTAGCACCCACCGCCAACCCATACCTAGTACAGATTGCTTGTGGTATAACCTGGTGCCAAAATAGGAAATTAATTAGACCATACCTGGCATTGTAGAGGAATTAATAACACGAAATAATAACAATGTTTGGAAAGCAGTACCTCTCCAAAAGCAAGAACAAATGTTACTGACAAGACAACAGCGACAACAGGATGAAAAATCCTGTCAAGGAATATAGGAAGAGCCTGCAAAGGCCACGAGCACAAATGAAAAAAATTACTGGCTAAAACAAAGCATTGTGCAAAAGGTACCAGAGAATGCATTCTCTATTTACCAATGGATGTATGATTCTGAATAAAGCGGATGGTGGGAACAAGTAGTGCACATTCATGTCAACTGTACTAGGAGAAAGAACTACGTAATAAGGTTTGCAAATGTGAAACAATGAATGCAGAAGATCCTTTGTGCATAGCTGAAAAACAATATACCTAGGACAAGGATGCATATGACAACATGGTATGACTTATGAGTTATGAATCCACTTAGCAGTCAACACTCCAGTTATATTGTGCTTACTGCATGTTTTATCTCATAGCATGCACTTCCAATTTGCAAAATCACGTAAAATGAAATATAGACAGTTGCATATCAATCCTATCGCAAATGAAAAATACAATAGCACGGTCCACTTCGTGAATAAATCTACAGAGGATGCAATAAGCACGACAGTCAATCTCATCCAAACTTTCTTCAAGGCATTAACATAGAACTAAAGCCTCTTCTCCGCAATTTTAATAGTACAACTAAAGTAAAATGGTGTGCAGATTCTGATGAGCACCCAAGTTGCAGATCGGAATCACTGGGTATCTGTAGCATAATATTATTCAGCTCAACACCTCTGTCTTTAAACTCATTTATGTGTTCAGATAGAAAAGTGGTGTATTGAAGTTCTCTCTGTCGATTCGTTTGTCTGCACTAGACCATATCTTAACATGTTTACCAGTATATGATCATCAGAATCCTAGTTAGAAACTTGGAAGAGAGGCAATATGTTTGCACAAATGTACTGATGACAGTGCAATATAGTGTGATAAATCGTTAAAAAATGCAACAAATTATGTACCTCCATGGCAACAGCATTACACAGTAGCAGGGTGACAAGAAGTTGGTGCTGCTTTTGAACAACTGGAAGGATAGTAGCTGCAGCAAGCAAAACACACAAGTAACTAAAACACGAACAGTGACAAAACCCGATTATTAAATTACAGATTTTCAAAAGAAGAAAAGTGATAGTAGCATCAGTGTAGAGGCACACATTAAATGAAACCTGCTGAAAGAGGTGACAGTTAAGAGTAACACGAGATAGGCAGTATCGCCACTTTGGCGTTTCAAGTGAAAATTCCTACCACCTGAAGGTCTGAGGTTCTGTAATGTCTCGTGACAGATTATGTCAATTTACAGCATATCAGAAGGATAAACAAAAACACCAAAAGTTACAGCAGCCATAGTTGCATGACAACCCTGTAAACAAATGTGACAGATCAAAGAAGCACTAGATTACATCTTTATAGTATATCTACTGCATAATACTTCCAACTCCCAGTTGACTAAAGTATCCTCTGATCATTTCATATCTGCCCACGTAAGATGTGAGTCCTACAAAAAGCCAAATCCCATCCACACCCCCTTTTCCCATTTCCCCAATTCCTCACTACCTTTTAGTTAGTCCAACTTCCCTTCCACAACACTTTTAGAAACATGTCATCATTAGTGACGAATTTTTTAACTGCCAGAACCGGAAATTTTACTAGCAGATGGTTTAGCACATGAGCAGACATGGTCGGAGCCCTTAAATCCTTCCGATTCGTAACATAAACGGCAGCGTATAAACCACAATTTTCAACCATTCAGTAACGATACCCACAATCCCCAAAATGTAACGTACCGCGATACCTCGTAAAATCATCACTCCTTAAACGGAAAACAGATCGAGCACAACGAGGGGACGGCGAGGAAAACGTTAGGGGTTCGGATCGGACCAGCCTGCGCCTTCTCGGAGTCGGTGCCGCTGCGCTGGAGGATCTCGAGCTCGACGAGGCCGAGCGACATGAGCCCGAGGGTGAGCCCCGACATGATCCCGGCGAAGAGCACCAGGAAGCAGGAGATGCCGGCGTACGCCCACCACCCGACCGACCCGAATGGCGTGTCATTCCCCTCGAGGACGACCGCCGCCACGCTCACCCCCGCCGCGGCAGCGGCGCTCGACGCCGGGCGCGCCGTCGCCGCGACGGCCCGCACGGCCGCCGCCAGGCTCGCCCCCCTCGCCCTCCCGGCTCCGGCCACCGCCGCCATCGCGCTCGCCGCTCCGATGTGTCAGAGCCAAAGCCCCACAGCCCGACAAGCGCTGGCACCGTATAAGGATGTGGGCGAGAGGTAGGCGACAGGATCACCAGGAGCGGAGCGGAGCGGAGCGGGGCGCGGGAGCCGTCCGATGCGCCGCGAGGCGTGGGGGTGGCCGTCGATCGGACGGCTGACGAAAGGAGCGCGGGGACACCTGTCCCGCCGCTCGGGAACCCGCTGCGGCCGGGCGGTACACGTCTTTGGCGTTTTGGACCGTGGACTGGAAAATTGGCGGTGGCTGGAGTACGTGTGCTGAGTCGCTGGTGGGACTAGATTCAGCATTTGTGCTCGCGGTGCATAACGGCATGAGAAAGAGGGCTTCACGATGGCCAACTTTGATGATGTGATTGTAGATTGTGATGTTCCCTTCCATGTGCCGATTCTACCACGGAGAAAACATTGGGAAAAAATTATCGTATATGCAGGTGCTTGGCAATAGTTTGACATGGAAGTGATCAGAGTTGGTGACATCAATGTTGATGGTAAGATCAAAGATGTCGTATGGGGTGATTGCCTTATTGGTCTGCCCAACTGTTACTACGTACAAAAAATTATCTTGTGCATTAGTGCTGCCTTTTGATAACGACGTTGACAGTTACGGATGAGGGGAATACATGCTACCTGTCTTGCCAACACATGCTATTTTCCAACACGCAGCACTCCATTGCTCTTGTCAACAAGGCACCTCGAACTACTGCTGCTAGCTAGACAAAATCCGAAAAAGCACAGTACTAGTATCTCAGTTATGGACGACTTTGGGCTTGAGACAGACGTGCCTAATTTTCAAAAATAAAAAGACAAAGACGGACGTGTTCATGTGTTGTGTTACCGTGGATCTCTACGGCATCATGATTCATGAGATCATGATAATGCAACTCATACATACTCACTTTTCTAGGGAAGTCCAAAGATAATCTAGTGACGAGTAGACATCAGTTCTTTCTTTTTCTCCTTCTTCTTTTTGTTGTTGAGAAAAGTCACCCAAAGAACATCAGGAATTATTGACTTAGCTTGATGCTTCCATATCCATAAAGAAAAACATCATGCGGCGTGAAAGCATCATAGCCCGGCCCAAACCAACCCGGGTAGACACTATGCCTTGGTTTTGTTAAAAAAAAACTATGCCTTGGTTTCTATTAAAAAAACAATGCACTGTTTTTTTCTTTCCAAAATCACTAATTAGAGGGTTGTGCTTGCCAAAGATGCTCACATAACTTCAGCTTGCCAGCGCTATTCAGGAAATCTTACCTCAATCCAACTTTTGATGTGACAGTCGAATTTATTTAGGACATCTCCAAAGCGGACCATCAAAGCGCCTATATATGTTAAGATCATAGTGTCTGAACCGCTTTTGCCATCCAATAGGGTCCCCTAAATGACCGCGGACCAATCTACATGTCTGATTCCCGATATATTGGAAGGAAACCTGTCGAAGCTATCCGGGAGTCTGAACATCTACGTGACGAACCAAAAGCCACCACGTACCCCACACACTATGTCCTCATCTCTCTCCCTCCCACGTATCGGGGTGTCTATTTTGAGGGCTTGCATTGGAGATGCCCTTCCAAAGGTTGATTCTCATCTTCTCCATGGTTACAAGTGGCGCATTGGACACTTGTCACAACCTGTGAGTTTTCTTTTTTGCCTTTTTTCATATATTTATTTCCCAAAACATTTCATCTCTTAAACCATCTGTCATAATCACAAACCATTTCCGCTGCCTTTTTCGCGTCAAGTTCTTCAACACTATATCACATGTTAATAAGTTCTAAAAGAACCGAAAAAATGGGAATAAAAAAATCAGGAACCAAAAAAACATAAACAAAAAAGGGAATAAAAAATCAGGAACAAACAAGAAATAAACAAAAAATAAACAAAAAACCATAATCATGAAGCAGAATTTTCCTTTTCACTTTTTCGGGAAAGCGCAAATGTTCTTTTTCGGAGTGGGTGCCGCTGCGCTGGAGGATCTCGAGCATCTCAAGCTCAACGAGGCCAAGCGACCTGAGCCTGAGGGTAAGCCCCGACATGATCCCGGTGAAGAACACCAGGAAGCAGGAGATGCCGGCGTATGCCCACCACCCGACCGACCTGAATGGTGTGTCATTCCCCTTGAGGATCACCGCCGCCATGCTCACCCCAGCCGCCACCGCGGCGCTCGACGCCGGACGCGCCGTCTCCGCGACGGCCCGCACCGCCGACACCAGGCTCGCCCCCTCCGCCCTCCCGGCTTCGGCCACCGCCGCCATCGCGCTCGTGCTCGCCGCTCCGATGTGTCAGAGCCAAAGCCCCCATAGCCCGACAAGCGCTGGCACCGTATCAGGACAAGGAAGGTGACAAGATCACCAGGAGTGGAGCGGAGCGGGGCGCGGGAGCCGTCCAGTGTGCCGTGAGGCGTGGAGGTGGCCGTCGATCGGACGACTGACGAAAGGTGCGCAGGGACACCTGTCCCGCACCCGCTGCAGGCAAGCGGTGCACGTCTCTGGCGTTTTGGACCGTGAACTGGAGAATTGGCGATGTTGTCTTTTTTTCTTTTTGAACCTAGTGTCGATTCATTTTTTGAGAATAGATCGAGCATTTGTACTCACGGGGCATAACGACATGAGAAAGAGGGCTTCACAATTGTGATTGTATTTTTTCAAGAGTACACTAATGACATACCATAGTTTTATAGAAAGGAGCAAAGTATCGAGAAATAAGAGATCGAGTCACTCCCGGACGTCCTCAGAGCTCAGGCGATTCTGGCCGTCCGATCCGTTTGCTTGATACGTTTTCGTGCGTTGGATCAAGCCGCTGGAAGAGCTGGGCCGTCGGATAAAAAAAAGGAGCTGTAACAATGAATAGTTACCCCCGCTGTAAAGATCTCGTACTACCGCACGTAAATCACGCGCCCCGCCGAGGGCACTCTCGTCTTTTCACGTCCTGCCTCTTCGTGCGTGTTGGGCGCTGATTGGCCCATGGTCGGATGAGGCAAGGAAGGTGCCGATTGGGTGAGAACCCTAGCCTCCGTCCCCTCCCTCCCTTCTCCCCCTCGCGCCGCCTCCCCATCCTCTCCCGTCGCTGCTGCTCCCCCTGGCGCCGCCCCCAGCCTCATCACCTGGACACGGCGACCATGAGCGCCAGCGAGAGGAGGAAGGCTGGCGACTGGGCGCTGCCGTACGAGAGGCCCGGCGGCCACCTCTGCGCGCGTGCCATCGCCGTCACCACCAACGCCGGGGGCTACGGCCACGCATCGCCATCGCCGGGACGAGCGTCGGCCGCCGAGACGGCCGTCCACGTCGCTGTTTCCGTCGTCCTCGCCCCGACAGATCGCCTCTCCGGCGCGGACTCCTCCTTAGACCACAACGCCGGCAAGTGGAACGGCATCTTCTAGGTACGTACGCCCTCCGCCCCTTAATCCCCAAAGCCTCCCTTTTTCTTGGTTCATGGTTTGCCTAAGAAATGTCCGTGTTCTTGCGCTTTGTGCAGCAATTGGATGCGCACGGGAGGGTGTAGCAGGAGATCAGCACGAGGCTGTCCGCCAGCACGTACGGGGAGGGTGACCTCATCATCCTCATGCAATCGTAATGCTCCCGATGACACTGATATTCATATAGTATTTATCCCACCATTCTGCTATGCTTCAGTTAATATGTTCATTCCTCTCCATTTTCAGTCAAGTCAAGCTCTAAACTTGTTTCTGCAAGCGTTTTGACCATCCATGGCTTACACAGCTATCTTTGTGTGGATCCCATCCTTGGACCCTGGTCCCTAAATGATGTATCTGCGATTTATATCTGTAGGCTGTATATCAAGCAGGCTTCGTCCGGGATAACATTTGCAGACGAAGATGATCCGGAGCCAGAGTGGGCGGAGTACAAGATCAAAAAACCAACATGTTCACCGTAGGTAAATATCAGCAGGTGGACTGAAGTTCTTGGTCATTATGTTTTTACATTTTTGGGCTGTGAACATTTTTAACGAGGTGCCCAAAAATGTAACATGTATGAACATTATTGATGGTCCTGCTTGCACTCACGGTTAAGTGAACCTGACAGGTTCCAGTAGCTCCGTTGCCGATACCGACTGAATTTTCACCTTTTTTACCATTCAGGGATTAATGGCTCGGATGAATGCACCAACAATAGCCCCCTGGAAAACGGAATTCCAACTTTGATTACATGGAGTCAAGGAGGAAATGAGGTCATTTCTGGAGGGATCATGGGATAACTGGACATCAAGGTTTACCATTTACCTAATCTGCTCTTGAAATGTTTTATACAGTGGAAATGACATGCTAAAATACTAAAAAATCAACATGATTACTTCAAAAAGGTGTTACAGAGATCTGGGAAAGATCATGCTGTATCGTTGGTTCTGACATCTCGAATATATCATTGCAGGATTATTGTTGATGGGGTGCCGAGACATGTGTCTGAACTACCTCATGTGACTGATGAAAGAGGGCAGGTGGCCGACCTCCTTGATATCCATGCCAGTAAGGATTATATATGTCCGTTTTAGCATTTTGTTCATATATATGCCATTCAGCAATAACTGCAGTCTTTAGATATGGATTCAGAGATACTGTAGTGTGTGCCCTATGCTGAATATTATAATTTGGTATGAGGTGTTTGTGTGTTTGGATGCTCTTCAACTTTTCTGGTTATACCAGATACTAATCTACAATTCTATATATGCCATGCTATTCGGCTTTTCATTTTCTTGATCTACCTGAATTGGTACTATAGAGATGTCTGATGTATGCGCGCTCGCGCGCGTGTGTGTTTAGGCAGTTTAGCCTCCTATTAGTTTCAACGATTGGTTTTGATTTTAGGAGAACCAAGGAGGTTCTGTTAGGAGAACTTGCTTTTGTTTTCCATGGTTAATTAATCCTGGGACTATTCAAAAGCAGGCCATCATTGCTATTAGGAGAATCAAGGAGGTTCTGATAGTCCTTTCTGTTTAGTGTACGATGGTCACATTTGTATTGACATCAAAATTCAGATTTAGTATGTTTATTGGGAGACCTTACTTATATTACTGAATCATGAATATCATTTGATCTTCTAAGAAATAGTTCTCCTGGATATCCCAAGTTATACCTGCTCATACATCTGTTATATTACAATTTATTTGCCTGTCAAATGTTCATGGTTTCAGATTAGAAGTATGCAGTAGCATCCATATCCAATGTAACTAATGTGTTCCAGGCTTTAGTGTTTTATTTTGATGGACCAATGTGCATCTTCTCCGAGACAGAAAATTAGGGGGAGTGATAGCTCTTGGATGGTTAGCCATTATGATAGAATAATAAATAAAACTGTCAGTTAATGGCTTATTGCACGGGTCTTAATAATAGAATTTCAGCATTGTTAGAACACTCAAACATGCTCGTGGAAGCAATCTGAGGCCTTCACCTGATGCTTGGACCATATTACGAGCCTTCCTATTTGCGCAGAATACCTTTGCTGAAACTACCCATTCAACAGATAATACCTGCACTGGATAGTCTAATTAATATGTGGCGTACCACTTCGCTATCGATATTGTCTTACACTTATTAATTCTACGCTACATTGTACCATTAAACAGACTATGCAATTTCTTCTAGCACCTGTGCCGTTGGTTGGATGATGTTTACGGAAGAATAGATGTCTTCCAGCAGCACTTCACGCCCAAGAAAGAGCCCATGGAGGCATGGACGCTGCCGATGGTCTGTCCACAAGTAAGAGCAACATGGATCCTCACCAAGGTGATGATACTCATGGCAGAACGAACAATGGCTGTCAAAGGCTTGTTTAATTCGACCGCTTCCTTTAATTCTGGGTGTACTGACACGCTTGCTGTTCCTGTCCTGTAATAAGCAGTCCACGCAGGTGTTCTTGGACCCCGAAATGAGTCAAGGGAGCTTCGTCGCTTCTGCAACTGTTGTCTATTCCTCGCATTAGGTGGTCTTCCAGCAACAAGGATGACGACAAGGTTACAATGTTTTCTAACTACCCCTGTTTCTGTCATGTATCTCGAATCCTGTCTTACAAGTACACCAACGGTTTTCACTGTTATCAGATTGAATTGACAAGAGCTGAAGTAGAATCATTACGAAGCGAAATTGCCGATGCCGATGAAAGGGAGTCCCAGCTAAAAGCCCGGTATGATGAAGTACCCCTTCAATATTCAGCTTCAACGTTTGTGTGGATTTTCACCTGAACCTAAGTGTCTGTTTATATTCAGTGTTTTTTCTCCGTCAGACGTGATTCATACAGTTTAGCATTGCAGGTTAGAAAATATTGACGAAGTCTTGAGATATGCATTCCTTTCCGGGTACCTCCATATCAGAAGTGTACGTAAGAAACCAGTGCACTTTTGTTTGCTTGCCCCAAAAACAGCTTCGTTTGTGTGACAGTTGTTCAACAGACTGATGACTCTAAATGATCTCTTGTGCGTTGCAGAGATGGACTCAACTTCCTGGGGAGCCACCTATCATAGACGACGCCGATGTCGATGACTGGCTTCCTCGCTTTGTTGTCCTACAAGCACAGTGTTTATACTACTATCTGAAGTCTACAGGTAAGATGAAGCTTTTGACATACTGGTCATGGTCATCCAATCACAGAGGAATACATAGCACTACTGCTCTTTCTTGACATGCTGAACCTGAATTCATGTAATCAAGTTACAGATGAATACACATAATACTTGCTCACTAGACACTAAAAACCACATTTCTCATGGTGGCGTGTTCTTTGCCATACTGAACCTTAATCACATTTCACTTGGTGATGTGTTCTTTGTCATACTGAACCTGAATCAGATTTGTCTTGGCGTCCCATTCTTTGTCATACTAAACCTGAATTTGAGTCTGACGGTGTTGGACATTGTGATGCATTTCAGACCAGAGCCCGCAGGAATCGCTGCTGCTGCGCGACGTGGAACCCACGTCCTACCCCGACGACGGCGGTCGACCACAACCTCCCTCTCAGGTGAGTGAGCCCTTCTCCTACCTCTGGCTCCCTCTCTTTCTCTTGTGCTGCTCTAGGTAGGTTGCCTGTAGCTTTTTGTGCTTGTTATGTGCTTGCCTGTAGCTTTTTGTTTTAGTTAAAACAATTATGTTTTCCGTTTCTGCATTGGGACCCCATAGTAGATGCGAGCATTAATTTCTTGGAAGTTATTTGCCACCCCTGCCAATGTGGACCAGGGAGTGGATTGATGGATATCTCGAAGAGTTTTGGTTCCCTGCTTGGATTGAAGTCTCTTTGTTGCATGCTTCGTATATTGTTTATTTCCTACTCCCTCCGTTCCTAAATATTTGTCTTTCTAGAGATTTCAACAAGTGACTACATACGGAGCAAAATGAGTGAATCTACACTCTAAAATATGTCTATATACATCTGTATGTGGTAACCATTTGAGATCTCTAAAAAGACAAATATTTAGGAACGGAGGGAGTATATCATTTTGCTTGCGAAGTTCAGATTCAACTTAAAGAACAAGGACTGTTTGTGCTTTCTTGTGGGGACGTGAGTATTTGGTTTGCTTTGAAATATTAATTCTTCCTGAATCTTATTACAATTACATCAGACTATGGTTTACTGGAACAATTTTCCGCTTAGACTGATATAAGCTCCCAGAATATTTCTCAAATTAGGTTGCCCCTGTCGTGTATATAAATGTGATGCTTCCTTCCATGACTAATCAGGCTGATGAGATGTTGTGGTTCCTCTTCTTTTTTAATTTCAGGGGCTTACACCGTTGCGGTTCCTCAGGACTCGGAAGGAGGAGCGCGGGCCGTAGAGACGGAAGAGGAGGCTGAGACAGCCGCGGTGCCTGCTGCAGCGACCATGGCCACTACATCGAAAAGAAAGGTACTAACTAAACTACATACATATTCTAGAATGTAGTAGCAGGTGAATTTGCTGCTTAGCACCCTGGAGTCATGGACAGATTCCAGGACTCCAGGCAACAATTTCAGTCCAAATTGCATTGCTTTTGGCATAACTGATTCCACTGCATCTTGTTATTGCTTGGACCAACTGTTATGTACTGAACCTATTTATATCTATGCCATCCTTCTGATGTATGCTTGCTATATTAGACTGGTCATTTTCAGCAATCACTCTGATTTCCCTATGCGCCCGTGGGTACTTACATAAATATATAATCTAGACCTATGTCATTGTTAGGGTAAAAATGGTCATTGCATTTAGATCCTTACAAAAATGAATTGTTGTATGTCTGTCTCGGGTTAATAATATCCATGGTGCTTTTCATTGGGATGCTGATGTTTTAAAGGTATTAGGTTCCCGGTATTTTAAGCGCGAAAAAATGATCAACTATGTCAGCTATTCATATTCCTCTGAACTGATTAATTTATTTCGACTGTTGTTACTTTCTACAGACAACAAAATGTATTAGGCCCCCTTGTGCTGGATTGGGCTCAACCCAATTATAAAAGAGTAGCAAATGAGAGGAATACAAGAAGTCAAGAAGACACCTTTCTCTCCATGTCTAAGTTTCACGGTACCTCGCCTGGATCCGGAAGTGCGGCTATGGCGACCTCGACATAGTCAAGGTACAAACCCTACCCCGCTCGATTAATCTCGGTCGACGAATCTTGGTACACTCTTGCCCCTCATGCCTCTCCATGTTTCTCCTGCTCGCTCCCTTATACATGAGAGCTAATTCTTATGTTTCTGGTACAGATATACCACATGTACGTTCATATATATAGTACTAAAATGCTTTTATTAGCCAATTACTTTTGCAGTTTTTTCTTAAGGATTACTCAATCAGGGGAAACTTTAATTAGGACTCCGAAACTTCTTTTGTATTTTTAGACCCAGGTAGATTGTAGACAAAAAGAGAAATGCTTTTATTTACCTATTACTAAAATTCTTTTATTTCCATGTATTCTTTTGTAATCACATATCACTTTCTAACTTCCCATGTAACCGAGTCAGAAAGTGATATGTGATACAACAGTCCTACAAATGATGCTAACTACTCTGGTTACATGGATTGCTGAATCTCACATGTCATCCTTCTTTTGGAAGCTCCTTGCACTGTTGTATATATTTTGTGTTAAATAACCTTCCCATTTTTGTTGCAGGAGATTCTAAAAAACTTAGCAATGGCAGGGCTCCTGGAGCTCAATCCTCACCACCACCAGCAGATGATGATGATGCACAAGTGGATGGTCCATCTGAAGATGGCGCAGCAGGTGACAACTTCACTTTCCAAGTTCTCATTTCTGTGTTTCTCATAGAGCTGGACAAGTGGATCTTAGGCTATTCTCTATTTTGGTCAATTATAGTAGTAGTTGTGTAACAGTGTCTAATTTTCATCCATGTCCTAATGTTTATCATGGAACTCTTTCTGCTATGTAATCTCCAATTCTGTTTTACCTACAGGTTTGGCTGATTTACACTTGATTCCTAAAAAAAGGTGTACTTCTTTGAGTGGGGTGAATTCGTATATATTTTTTAGCTGTACAAGTAGGATAAGACCCCACTGCTATTTTTATGAAAAGCAAGCCAACACTATTTTTTTGTGAAGTGTACATGAGGAATGTAGGTGAAATCATATTTGATGCATATTCCCTTTGTTCTGACTTCTGTTTGATACATAGTTTATTTTAGAAAATATATAGGATATATCCAATAGGGCAAGTTTATGGTTACATTTCTCTTTACGATGCTTATATGAAGAATGTAGATAAAAATATATTTCACATGCCATTTCAGTTTCTAAAATTTCACTCAAACTTAACAATTTGCATATATTTGCTTTTTCTTCTGTTTATATTCCACAATGATAAGGTTTTCTTATTTCAAAATTAGTATTAAGAAAACTGTGTTCTTCCTAGAGCACCGGCAGCAACCACATCATGAAAGGGTTGAGGGAAGATTATCTGATATGTGTCACTGAAAGCGAAGGTAAAATTCCAATACAACACCTTCATATTACCTGCCAATTCACAAGTGCATGTTCTGTATCAAAATTAACTGTTCCCTCTTCGTTACATTGGTATATGTTCTGAATGGGTTGATGAATATCTTGGTATATGTAGTTTCAAAGCTTCATTACATTGTAGCAGGGAAAATTGGTATGAAGATTGTGCAGCACCATGCCTTAGCCAGCCCCTTAATTTGGCTAGAACAGAGGGCTAATCTTCTTACTCATTTGCCGCCTAATTTATATGGTTCTGCTATGAACCATTCCTACTTTGGCAATAAATTGCATCACTTTATGCCATAGAAGAACCATATAAATCAGTATCCGGCAACGGTGACGCGGGGGCAGGCACAAGGAGGGGTGGTGAGCCACCGGCGGCTGGGTTCCCCCCAATCGCCCAGGTTGGGCGACACCTAATTTATATGGTACATATTGAACAGAGGGCCCAAATATGTACAAGTGGATATGATCGTTAGATTATTCGATTTGGACATTGTAGTAGCTACCAATAGTACAGTTTACTTCTTTATCCTCCTATTGCCACTAACTAAATCTCTCTGCTTTCTTCCTTTTGCTCATGGCCCTATGAAAGGTTGAATGTCAAGACGATCAAGAAGATCAGGTGGATCTATCCAAAAATATGCTTCCGTGGAACTACATAGGTTATTTGTCTCGCATTGCTGCTGTGCCTTGATTTTGCTGTATGAGAAGTACATTGTATCAAACTTGATGTGGATTATTCGTCTGGTCTCGCTTTTGGAAAAGTATATATTTACATTCCTCATGAACTTCAAGATGAATGGTTCTACTACAAAATCCCTCATGGTAGGTTGAGATGGCCGTGGGTGGAGTGGAAGGACCCGACTAGACTATGGGTGGGATTAGGAAACCCATGCTCTGAGGTGGATATGGACCTCTTCTACGCCTCCACCGTCATTACCGTGGGAAATGGAGGGAAGACGCCCTTCTGGGAGGCACCATGGTTGAGAGGAAAAAAAACTAAAGATATTGCCCCCCTCATCTTCACAGCCTCCAAGCGTAGGAAGTGGGTGGTGAGAGATGCTCTGCGAGACAATGCTTGGGTGCACAAAATCGATCCATCCATCAACCTAACGATCAACCACATTGTGGAGTTTGTGGTCCGTTTGAAGCAATTCCAGCTTTCACCGGACATTGATGACGACATATCCTGGAAATTTGAGGCCAACGGTGAGTATTCGGCGGCCTCTGCTTATAGGATCTAGTTCTTGGGCTCCACGACGACAACCATGAACAAGACTATTTGGAAGGTTTGGGCACCTCCCAAGGTCAAGTTCTTCTCTTGGCTAGCGATTCAAAACAGGATATGGACGGCGGATAGATTGGAGAAGCGAGGTTGGGAGAATTGCGGCCTATGCATCCTCTGCAGAAGGGCAAATGAGACGTCCGCGCACCTCTTCTTTCGGTGCAGGTTCACCTTGCGCGTATGGAGATTGGTAAAGGAGTGGCTTGGCCTAGGGGCTCTCGAGATCCATCAATGGCAGGCGGAGCGCAGCATCAAGCATTGGTGGACAAACATGTTGAAGCCCAATACGGCGAACCGGAAGGCCATGGCTTCCCTTACTATGCTTGTTGGTTGGGCCATCTGGAATGAGAGGAACGCTAGAGTTTTTAGGAAGAAATCAACGCCCCACTTCTACATTCTAAAACTAATCCAAGATGAAGCCAAACTTTGGGTCACGGCAGGAGCTAGGCACTTGAGCATTATCATGCCGCGAGAGTAGTTGTTATTTTCCTTTTATTGACGAACGGGCTATGTTGTGGAGCCATTAATTTGTACTCTAAAACTCTCCTTCTTTATTAATGAATGAGGTAAGTCTTTTGCTTCTGTTTCAAAAAAAAATCCCTCATGGTTGCTTTGCATTTTGTACATGTGATTGCCTTGCCTTCTTCCATGACTTTGGAAAATGATCCTATACCAAATATCAACAATATTGCGGTTGTTTAAAAGCTGGGATAAAACGTTCAGCCGGGCACCACGCGCCAAGACGCGTTTTCGATCTAGTTTACAAGATGCTAAACGTGGATGTGAACATCTTGCTAGATACACCAACACCACACAAGAAACCTCTAGCCTACTTTCTCACAAAAAGTTGTAGTCGTCCAACTCCCGTGGTGTGTCAATCTTGAATCTCTCCATGATTTGAAAGATCAATTGTTGTGGTCTCCTATGCTATTCCGTGCGCCTGAATGCTCGTGCATTCCATTGTTTCCATAAGGACCAAGCAACGAGTATGGTCAAAGTATCGAACCCTCTTCTATGCCTTGTTGGAATTACCATTCGTGCCTGAAGCCACCAAGATGTGAAGGTGGAAGCTTGATCTGGTTGTGATTGACACCCACCCTCGCAAAGCATGAATGCCAAACCTTCTTGGCGTATCCACATTGCATCATGATATGATCCATTGTGTCTTCCTCTTGTAGACAAGAGTAGTAAACTGCCGTTTCGTCCTGTAGCCCATGCCGCACCCTCCTGTCTGATGTCCACAGCCTATACTGTACAGCCGGCCATGCAAAAAAAAAATTGCATTTAAGTATTGCACCGCTCCTCCAAATGCACTTATATGTCGGTGATCTGGTAAGCCCAAGGCACAATATGTGGTACACCGTTTTTGTCGCGTATCTCCCAGATGTATCACATGGCCAAGTAAACACGTCCGGTGAATCAACATCTCTCTCTACTGCAGTAATAGCCACCCAGAGGTGCATGAGTTGCATGAGAGCCATAAAGGACGGGTCTCGGCTGATGTCTTGTTCACAATGTTTGTCAATCATAGCTTGACAGACCGTTCACTGATTTTGTGCTCTAGCGTGTACCACGGCTAGAATGGCTAGGGCAACATCAGCAAATGTCATGCCATTCAACCATCTATCTTTCCAAAACAGCACTCTTTCGCCATTGCCCACCGTTATCTTCACCAAACTGTTGAACACTGTCCTAGCATCTTCATCAATGAGGAACGGGTTTCATATTCGCCGGAACTACCTTACGCACGATACTTTTTTCGTCCGATTTTTGTGCCACAAGACACAGGCCTGATTCCTAAAGTTATGGCCCACAAAACCAGATCAGTCTGAACGTACAGACATCATGCGATAATTCATCGTATGTGTAGTTCCTCATCCATGGGTCGATTTAATTGGTGGAATATTCTACCACGGAGAAAACATTGGCAAAAACATACTCACCTAGTACATAAACATAAGATGTTTTGAATATTTCAATATGAAATATGTACGGACTAAAATAAATGAACAAGCACACAAAAACATGTATATATACATTCAATTCATAAGATAGTTCATCGCAAAAAAAAATCACCAAATAGTTAGAACTTTTTATTTATGAACGAGATCGCTGAAAAAACATGCCCCGCGTCGCCTACCTAGGGCGCCACGGGGGGCGTATCGCCGCTGCCACAGCTTGGTCTGGCACCCTCCCGCGCTGCCACCACCGGGCAAAGCCCTGCCTTCTCCCGTTCCTCTCCTCCTCCTCAGTCCTCGTGTCTCATCGCTCCCGTACGGCGTTGCCCTGCAAGATCTCCGGGGCCGCCCTCGCCCTCCCTCTTCATGGATCCAACGGGGCCTCGTGGTTGGAATGGATACTCTGGTTCCGGTTGGGGTCCCCTTGACCTGCTCGAGATCCAACTCTGCCACCGGCATGCTGGGCTCCTCTATGCTGCGGTGTGGATCTCGTCCTACTGCATGGTAGCCGACGCCGGGTTGGCTACAGCCTAAATTTATATTTGATTTTTCTTTAAAGACAAACTTTCCCTAAATTCATTCCTGAATATTTATGAACATTCCAACATTTTATTTGAGACTTTTAACTTTTTTCTGCACTATTATTTGTAGGCTTTACTAATAATTCTTTTGACTATATTTTATTCTCCAAAATAGTTTCCTCCTGTTTTTTCTAACTTGAATTTTCCTTTGAACTATCTTCATTTGTTTTGAATGTTTTTCTTATTTCCTTTTGAAATTATTTTTCTACTTTACCCATTTAGGGTTTTCATTGCTGTTCAACTTTCTATCGTCAGGGTTTCAAACAAAGTCCGGGCTTGGTTCCCACTAGTTGCATAGGGCCTTTAACCCTCCTAGGTGATCACTCAAGTCAACCAACAAGCAATGCTAGGTAAATGTTAGTCGGCTAGCAAGAAGACACTCAAAGGCAATTATCGAATTATCAAAAATAAGTCTCTCTGGAATAAAAGCAGCTAGAGAGGTAAACTTCATAGATTGTATGTAATGGAGACACTCAAATGACACGTATTTAACAACAAAAGATTTGCATGTTACAAGATAGTCATGTATGCAGTTCACACATTCAATCTACAAACATGACATTGCATATCTGACACACATTCAGGTAAACTTCAAGATTGTCATTTAGGCAAACCTATCACACACATTCTGTTGGGGATATAGCTATCAGCTATGACCCGCCCAGGAGGGGCGGGTCAGCCCCAATGGCGGGTCACAAAGGAAGCCCAATAAACATTCAAGGCGATAGTTTATTAAAAGCTTATAGAAGGCCTAAAGCCTAGAGGCGGCTTAAGGCCCAACTTTGTAAACCGCCGTATGTAAGGAAAGACTTGTAAGAAAAGATATGTAAAAGAAGTCACCGAGCCGGACACGCTGTATGAGCCGGCCGGGACTCTGTAGGCCACCAGGCGTCAACCCGTGTATATAAGGGGACGGCCCGGTGGCGACTTAGGGCAAAAAACAAGAGACCGATAACCAAGCCGGCGAACTAGCCTCTTGGTGATCGAAAATCCAGCAATATCAACACAACTAGACGTAGGCTTTTACCTTCATCGTAAGGGGCCGAACTAGTATAAAACCTCTCGTGTCCTTTGTCTCAATTAACCCCTTTAAGCTTCCTAGTTGCGATGGCCCTATGACTAAGTCCTTTTGCTAGGACATCTGCCGTGACAATTCCACGACAGTTGGCGCCCACCGTGGGGCCAGCGCACAGTGGATTTGAGTTCTTGAAGGGCAACTTCGAAGGGCTCAAGGGATACGATGTGGGCCGGATGACCAAGAGTCGTCACGGCAAGCTCTACATCGACGACGAAGGCTGGGGCCCCGAGGCCGGCTCAATTGAGTACGGGTACCGGGTCCCCTTCGGCGGAATTCATGTCTTCATCGGCCGGATCGGCGAATCGGGCCCTGAGCCAGACGTCCACACCAACCTCGTCGAAACGGCTCAGCGCGTGAGGTCCACCTGTGTTCAATATGTCGTGAAGCACACCTTCGTGGGTTGCATCCATGACGATGAATACTCGAAAGGATCGGTGGATGGCGGTGAGACGGCCATCTGTTCTGACGCTACATCATCAACGGGCGAGACGGACTCTTTGTATCAGTTGCAGGATGGCATGCTGGGGGGCTATTCTAATGGCAGCAGTATTTCGGACCCCTTTGAGCCGCCAAATCGAGCTGGAGTTTTCATGGCAGGCACCCAGCCCGGGCAGAATTCCACGGCTGAACAGCGACGACCACCGGGTCAGTAGCGGCTGGGCCAGGAGACCCCGCGCGCTCCCCGGCTCAGACACTAATGGACCTCACAGATAAGATGACGACCCTGTTGACTGCCGTGGTGGAAACGGCGGATAAAGTTCAGCATGATGCGGAGGTGACACGGGTGCGCGAAGAGATGGCACATGCCAAGGAAAACTTAGCGGCTGAAGAGGTCAGGATGGCCACGGAGCGGGCGGCTTTGGACGCTCGTGCTCAGCAGCTTCAAGTAGAGACTTTCCGGCTCTCGGTGGATCTGAACGCGTCAAACGAGGTCATGAGGAGAAGGCATCAGAAAACTCAATCACGTCTGCCTCTAACGCTCGATCCAAGGAACCTTTTCTATACACCTAGGGCCGGTCAAAGCAACCCGCCGGAAGCAAATCGGATCACGACACCCAAAGCACAGGTTCAGCCACGGGCCATGGAACCACCTCGCATGAATACCTCTCTGCCTCATTATGCGCCAACACCGCCAGGTCACTTCTCTAATCCCTTGGAAAATCTCATAGCTGCGTCGGCTCGTTTGGCAGCTCTCCCGATGGAAGGCGATTCTCCAACAGCAGTCGAAACTCGAAGGGTGAGAGAGCTTCTTCAGACGGCTTTGGCACAGCAGGATGCATACTCTTACAGTCGAGACAGAATCCATTCAACCCCTCGCCCGAGCCGGAGCCCGAGCTATAGCAGGCATATGGACTCAGCTGATATGTCAAGCAACACTCAGCGCCACAACCAACCGCGTAGGCATGAGCTGGTGCAAGCGGGAGCCCTTAACTTAGTGGATCAGGAGAGGATTCAGCAGGAGGCTGAGCGAGCGGTTCAACTAGCAGCGGAGCAGGCGGCTCATCAAACTTTTCCGGCTTATCCAGAACCCTCGGTTGAGGCAGGAGTTGCCTGTTTTTTTTTCGGACCGCCATCCAGGCTCAAAGGGATCATAAGACAATTTATGCTAGAAACTTCCGTGTGCAGCCACATGCTACTATGGGCTCTGGCATAGTTGACTAAGTTGTGCGAACTCTTACGGGGTGGACTAGCAGATGTAGGGGTTGTAGGTGGTACGGTCTACCCCACATGTAAGGTGCTAGCGCTTCTGAAAGACTATGTCTCGGTCATCCGTTTCTCAAACACCATGTAGTGCGAGAAAACAAACGAAGGCGATCGAGTCATGTGGGGAAAAGTGCGCAAACCTCTGCAGAGTGTACAAACTAATCATGATTAGCCGTGTCCCCGGTTATGGACAACTTGAGTATCTAGTACTTGAATATCATGTGAATCTCATCATGTTACTCTAATTAATGTTGTTGGGTTTTAATTGTTCACTTAATTGGGATCGGAATGCTGTCAACCATTCTCGATGTTTAACAACTACCATGATAGTTAAATAAATTTATTCCTTTGCAGTAGGGAAAAACTGGCTTTACGCAAAACTGTAACCATAGAGCTTTCCACCAGCCATATATGCATGTAGTATAGCTGTTTCATTCCATTACTCTCTATGTGTTACATTGCCAGCATATTCCATGTGCTGACCCTTTTCGGGCTGCAACTTCTCATGTTGCAGACTTTTCAGACGACGAGTAAGGTGCTTTTAGGTCGTGGTTCTATACTCAGTGATGCCGTTGGAGTTGATGGACCCATTTATCTTCCGAGTCTTCCGCTGTTATTGTTATTAGATGGACTTAAGCCATATTTATTGTAATGAGTTCTCTTTGAGACAACGATGTAATAAGTGTGTGATTGCCACTCTGCTATAAATCCTTCGATGTACTGTGTGGTGTCAGCATTACTGATCCAGGGATGACACCGGAGCACAGTAGACTTGATCCATTCGGGTCGGGTCGCCACAGAGATGGTATCAGAGCACACGCTGACTGTAGGACACGACCACTAAGTTAAAGCCATAGGTCACCATTCTCTTCTCATTTTCTAACTCCTCATCTTTTCTACTCTTTTAGGATGACGAACACGAAGATTAAGTACGCTCAACCGGATGAAGGCACACCATTTGGATTTCACCTGAAGGAAGTTACCAAGTACCTGAACATTGGATTACCAAGCTTCACGGGAACCTTCAACGCCACTCTGCCTGAAGAGGAGCGCTGGAAGATTCAAGCTCATGTTCCGGGAAGGACATTCGCGCCAATCACGAAGCCTATAGATAGTGTTTTCAATGCACCAACCTGGAGTCTGGGAAAGAGCATGGCAGCTCATATCACCATAGGACGCATTGGAGAAGTTTATCAAGAAGACCTCAAGGACACTATCTACCAGATTTGCGGACGCCGAGATGAACAATGGGAGTTAGTCAGCACCAAGAAGGATAGATCCATTGCATCATTCATCCAGGAGTTAAACCAGCACATTCGACGCCACGAGAACCAGATGTGCAATGATATGATAGAGTTGAAGAATGCAAAGGCAAGGATCATCGAGCTAGAAGGAGAACTGAAGTCTACACGCAAGGACTACATGGACGAGATCGTAGCTCTAGCGAGACACAATGGCGATCTTAAGCAGGAGATTGAAGAACTCAAGAGGAAGTTAGCATCCAGGAAGGAAGACATGTACGTCGCATGTCCGGACAACTACATCATCATCGACGACACCGATTCGGATCCAAGTGAACCGACTTTGAAGACGAAGCTGGAGCAGATATCATGGAGTCTTCCACCGGTTCAAATTTCTAGATGACCACCAGATAGTAGTAGTATTCCCCCATGTAAACACAATAGTTCAAGCACTTTTGCGATAGTTAGACCGTTTGTAAGCCCTTGTTTGATTGATTGGAGTGATTTTGTGTGCATTGGGGTAGTGTTTTCCCTTTAGACCTCACTCTATTCTTAAATCTCGTCTTTTCTAAAACCCTCAGATGCCTCCGAGACGTGACAATAGATTCCCACCGGAGCTCACTCAGTTGATCCAGCAGCAGAATCAATTGATGCAGATGTTAGTCCAGAACCAGCAGAACAACAATAACAACCCACCACCACCACCACCACCTGTTGACCACTTAGCCCATTTCCTTAGGCTGAATCCGCCGGTGTTTTCCAGTAGCACCGAGCCAATAATAGCAGACGATTGGCTCCGCAAGATAGGAAGGGAGTTGACCACTGCAGGATGCACGGATGGTGAGAAAGTGAAGTTTGCCGCACATCAGCTTGACGGACCCGCGGCAGCATGGTGGGAGAATTTCACAGCCACTTACCCAGTTGACACTGTCACATGGGATCAGTTTCAGCAAGCTTTCCGCACTGCCCATGTTTCAGCAGGAGCTATGGCCCTGAAGAAGCGTGAGTTTCGCAACTTACGCCAAGGAGGAAGGACAGTTGGCCAGTACGTTGACGATTTCAGCAAGTTAGCACGTTATGCCCCAGATGACGTTGCTACGGATGCAGCTAAGCAGGAGAAGTTTCTGGAAGGACTGAATGATGAACTAAGCATGCATTTGATGGTAGCAAGTTTCAACAACTACCAGGAGTTGGTAGATCGTGCCATCATGATTGAAGGGAAGAAACAGCAGATTGAGAACCGTAAGAGGAAGTATGGACAGGGGAAGTATAACTCTGGAGCCCAGCAGAAGCCCCGTTTTACCCCTAAACCGGGATTTCAGTTTTAGCACACCCATGGAGGAGGTAGCTCGCACAACCATAATGGCCACAAGAATGGTAATGGGAATGGAGGAAGCAACGGCCAGAACCAGACCACCCCATCGACCCCAACCAAGAGAGACCTGAGTCAAGTCACCTGTTTCAAGTGTTCCAAGACTGGACATTATGCCAATGAATGTCCTGAAGGCCAGAATGGAAATGGCAATGGAAGCTCTGGGAAGAAGCCGAACCCTTTCAACAGGGGACATGTGAACCACGTTAATGTGGAGGAGGTTGAAGATCAGCCCGATGCAGTAATCGGTAAGTTTTTGGTTAAGTCTTTTACCGCACTCGTTCTTTTTGATACTGGTGCATCGCATTCATACATATCAAGGGGATTTGTGGATAAATATAACCTGCCAACCCAAGCCCTTAGGTCACCCATGTTAGTAAGCTCACCAGGAGCGGAGTTTATGGCTAGACGATGGTGTGATCGGTTACCATTAAGGATTGGTAACTATGTGTTTCCCTCAGACCTAATAGTATTGGAATCTCAAGGTCTGGATGTGATTCTTGGTATGGATTGGCTGTCGATGTATGGAGGAAACATCGATTGCGCTAGTAAGACAATTTTGCTTACCACACCAGAAGGAAGAAGGATCAAGTATGTATCCCGGCATGTGCCAAACAGGACACAAGTAAACTGCCTAACAGGAGTTGTGCAAGAAGAAGTACCAGTGGTAAAGGATTTTCCTGATGTATTTCCTGAGGAATTACCAGGCATGCCACCGGATAGGGACATTGAGTTTTTGATTGAGTTATTGCCAGGTACAGGCCCAATATCGAAGCGACCATACCGGATGCCAGCAAAGGATTTGGTAGAAATTAAGAATCAGATTAAGGAGTTATTGGATAAAGGTTACATTCGCCCAAGTTCTTCGCCTTGGGGATCACCCGTACTTCTAGTGGAAAAGAAGGATGGATCATTAAGGATGGTTGTAGATTATCGGGGATTGAATGAAGTAACCATCAAGAACAAGTACCCACTACCAATGATCAACGATCTGTTTGATCGGTTGCAAGGAGCTAAAGTGTTTTCCAAGATCAATTTGCGATCAGGGTACCATCAATTGAAGATTCGGGAGCAGGACATACCTAAGACAGCATTCACCATGAGATATGGACTGTATGAGTATACCGTTATGTCATTTGGATTGACTAACGCACCTGCCTATTTTATGAACCTGATGAACAAAGTGTTTATGGAGTTTTTGGATAAGTTCGTCATAGTGTTCATTGATGACATCCTGGTTTATTCAAAGAATGAAGAGGAGCATAAGGAACATTTGCGTTTGGTTTTGGAGAAACTAAGGGAACATCAGTTATATGCCAAATTCAGCAAATGTGAGTTTTGGTTGAAGGAAGTTGGATTCCTCGGACACGTTATATCCGGAGAAGGTATCGCAGTTGACCCCACAAAGGTTGAGACCGTAACCGAATGGGAAGCACCAACGACAGTTGGAGAGATCCAGAGTTTTCTTGGACTCGCAGGATACTACCGGAGATTTATTGAGAATTTCTCAAAGATTGCGAAGCCTATGACGGAGTTGTTGAAGAAGGATACTAAGTTCAAATGGACTGAGGAGTGTGAGGCTAGTTTCCAGGAGTTGAAGAAACGTTTGGTTACCTCACCAGTATTGATTTTGCCAGATCAGACCAAGGATTATGAGGTGTATTGCGATGCTTCACGTCGAGGATTTGGAGCAGTGCTTATGCAGGAAGGGAGAGTTGTTTCGTATGCTTCACGGCAACTGAAGCCTCATGAGTTGAATTATGCCACGCATGATTTGGAGTTAGCAGCCGTAGTGCATGCATTGAAGACGTGGAGACATTTCCTCATTGGAAATCATTGTGAGGTGTACACGGATCACAAGAGTTTGAAGTACATTTTCACTCAGAAGGAGTTGAACCTCAGACAAAGGAGATGGTTGGTGCTCATCAAGGATTATGACATGAGATTGCATTACCATCCCGGAAAAGCTAATGTGGTAGCTGACGCATTGAGCCGTAAGAGCCATGTCAATACTCTAATGACGGGAGAAGTACCAAAGGAGTTAGCAGAAAACCTTCGTGAGCTATGTTTGGAAATAGTTCCGAGAGGCATTGTAGCAGCATTGGAGATTCAGTCAACATTGATGGATAAGATCAGAGAAGCTCAGAAATCTGACAAGGAGATTGCTGCTATAAAAGAGAAATTGAGCGAAGGAAAAGCAAATGGATTTCGTGAGGATGAGCACGATACCTTATGGTTTGAGGACCGTGTTTATGTGCCCAATGACCCGGAGATCAGGAAGTTGATTTTGCAAGAGGCACATGATTCACCGTATTCGATTCACCCAGGGAATACCAAGATGTATTTGGATTTGAAGGAAACATTCTGGTGGACCGGAATGAAGAAGGATATTGCAGCATATGTAGCAGTTTGTGATGTATGTCAGAGAGTAAAGGAAGAGCATCAGAAGCCAGCAGGATTGTTACAACCATTGCCGATACCCGAATGGAAGTGGGATAAGATAGGCATGGATTTTATCACAGGACTACCCAGGACTAAATCAGGCTACGGCTCGATATGGGTAGTAGTTGATCGTTTGACAAAGGTAGCACATTTCATTCCAGTTAAGACCACTTACACCAGTGCTAAGTTGGCGAAGATATACATGACTAGGATCATTTGTTTGCATGGAGTTCCGAGGAGCATCGTATCAGATAGAGGAACCCAATTTACCTCAAAGTTTTGGAATCAGTTGCATGAAACTTTAGGAACCAGACTAGAGTTCAGCACAGCTTTTCATCCACAGACGGATGGACAGACCGAGAGAGTCAGTCAGATTTTGGAAGATATGCTGAGAGCTTGTGCACTAGATTATGGATCTAGTTGGGACGATAACTTGCCGTATGCGGAGTTTTCTTATAACAACAGTTACCAAACCAGTTTGAAGATGGCACCTTTCGAAGCTTTATACGGAAGGAGGTGCAGGACACCGTTGTCATGGGACGAAGTTGGAGACTGTCAATTCTTTGGACCAGATTTGATTAAGGAGTCTGAATAGAAAGTTAAGTTAATTCGCGATAGGCTCAAGGTAGCCCAGTCCAGGCAGAAGAGCTACGCAGATTCTAAACGCAAGGAGACAGTTTACGAAACCGGAGACAGAGTTTACCTTTGAGTATCCCCACTTCGAGGAGTTAAGCGCTTTGGAGTTAAGGGAAAGTTAGCACCGCATTTCGTTGGACCGTATAAGATCTTGCAACGTATGGGAGAAGTCGCTTATAAGTTGGAATTACCAGAGGGACTGTCAGGAGTTCATGATGTATTCCATGTTTCCCAGCTGAAGAAATGTCATGCCGAGATGGCGGAGGTACCGCTAAGAGATACCGTGCCACTCGAAGCGATTCAGTTGAAGGATGACTTAACATATGAGGAGAAGCCAGTCAAGATTCTCGATTATGCCAGCAGAGTTACCCGCAGCAAGGTTATCAAGTTTTGCAAGGTTCAATGGAACCACCACTCAGAGGATGAAGCCACCTGGGAAAGAGAAGAAGATTTGCTCAAGGACCACCCTCACCTATTTTCTAGCCAACCCGAATCTCGAGGGCGAGATTCATCTTAAGGGGGGTAGGTTTGTAACATCCCAAATTTTCAATTTGGAATGTTATACACTAGAACATCATGCATATCATATTTTCATGCATTTTGGTTGATCCTAGAAATTTCACGCAACTCAAGGACCTTCGGAGAGAGTTGGAGATTTCGTTATTTCCATATTTGAAAGTTTTCTCAAATTTTGGAAAAGAGGATCATTTGATTTATTTATTTCGTCTTCAATTATTTTCCCAATATCAAAATATGAGAGAGGGAATAATATGACTTTCCCAAAGTTAGGAAAAATGAAGATTTAATGAATAAGTCAAATTTTGGTTTTGCCAGAGTTTTGTTTGCTTTTTATTTGGATAGGGAAAAATGCGTGTTTTCAAAAATTGCATTTTAGGCCCGGAGAAAAGTTCATTTTGTTCGACTCATTTTTAGGAGTCGGGGAAAATTTACTTTAGTAATTTTGGAGTTTGTTTAGTTTCGTTTTCTTTTGTTTTTCTGCGCGCGAATCCAGTTAAAAAAAAGGACCAAGGCCAGCCGGGCCAAAGGCCCAGCCAGCCGGCCGCCTCCCCAGCCAGCGCGCGCGCCAGGCGCAGCGCCAGGCCGCCGCCTCCCTTGCTCTAGGCCAAGTCCCAGAGGGACTCTAGGCCGGTTAGCCCCCCCTTTCCTTGTTTTGTTTTCCCTCTTTTGCTTGCCCCCTCCCCCAAGTAATCCCCCCCCCCCTATATAAATACCCCCCAAACCCCCCCCCCCTCTCCTCACATCAATCCCAAGCCCCTCTCCTCCTTAGCCGCGCCCCACCCCGCGCCCCTCACCCGCCGCCGCCGCCCTATAGCCGCCGCCGCCCTATAGCCGCCGTCGCCGCCGTTCGCCGGAGCCTCGCCGAGGTTGTCCCGCGCCGCGTCTCTTTTTCTCCCCTCGGTTCAGTTTTTCTTCTAAACCGTTCCGGTTTTCTTTCGTTCTTGTTTCGGTTTTCTTTTCCGAAACCCTAGATCGGTTTTCTTCTTTCGGACCGTTCGTCTCAACGAACGTGATCACCGATTTTTCCCGGTTAACGACGCCCGTTTGTTTAACCGTTCGTCTCTTTCTTTTCGTCGGATTTATTCCGCGATCGTGATCTCAGATCCGATCTTCGTTCTAGTCTTTCTTCTCGCTCGTTTATCGGAATCAGGTGATTCAAGCGCCTGGAGTTTCGTTTCGAAACCGCCGTTCCGTCTAATCAACTTAAACAAGTTTTTGCCCCGGTAAAATTTGACCTAGTTTCAACTTGCTAGAACCGAGTTGTTTTCTTCCGCCGTTTGTTTTCCATTTCTTTGTTCAGTTCGTTCTTTCTTTGCAACCGGAGTTCTTAAGTTGAACCTTCTGGTTCATTCTCTTGTTCGAGTTTTACCTGTGCATTAGATGAGTACTTATTGTGTGTTTGTTGTTTGTCTGTGATAGATCACCCAGATTGCGCCGCTTGTTACTTCGATTCCCTAGGTCTCGCGGATCATCGGCAAGGCAAGTAACACTTTGATCATACCTTTTCTACAACCCATGTTTTATTGCATTAGATCAATCCTCACACATTGCATGATTAGGATCTAATTAAATTGTGGGATGGGAAGTAGATGAGGTAGTACCTATTACCTGTATTATTATGAAACCTTTGGGAGTTACTTCTAAGTTTGCTTATTATGCCATGCTATGCTAGTAGACGTGGATTGGGTGAGTGATATCCATGACAGATGTGAGTATTGTTAATTAATGGTTTATCTAAGGTGGCAACTTAAACACACATCTGGGTGGATTGAGGCACCTGATGTCTATCAGGACTTGCCTGTTTTTTTTCGGACCGCCACCCAGGCTCAAAGGGATCATAAGATAATTCATGCTAGAAACTTCCGTGTGCAGCCACATGCTACTATGGGCTCTGGCATAGTTGACTAAGTTGTGCGAACTCTTACGGGGTGGACTAGCAGATGTAGGGGTTGTAGGTGTACCGGTCTACCCGATCGTAAGGTGCTAGCGCTTCTGAAAGACTATGTCTTGGTCATCCGTCTTCTCAAACACCCTGTAGTGCGAGAAACCAAACGGAGGCGATCGAGTCTTATGGGGAAAAGTGCGCAAACCTCTGCAGAGTGTACAAACTAATCATGATTAGCGGTTATGGACAACTTGAGTATCTAGTACTTGAATATCATGTGAATCTCATCACGTTACTTCTAATTAATGTTGTTGGGTTATAATTGTTCACTTAATTGGGATCGGAATGCTGTCAACCATTCTCGATGTTTAACAACTACCATGATAGTTAAATAAATTTATTCCTTTGCAGTAGGGAAAAATTGGCTTTACGCAAAACTGTAACCATAGAGCTTTCCACCGGCCATACATGCATATAATAGCTGTTTCATTCCATTACTCTCTATGTGTTACATTGCCAGCATATTCCATGTGCTGACCCTTTTCGGGCTGCAACTTCTCATGTTGCAGACTTTTCAGACGACGAGTAAGGTGCTTTTAGGTCGTGGTTCTATACTCAGTGATGCCGTTGGAGTTGATGGACCCATTTATCTTCCGAGTCTTCCGCTGTTATTGTTATTAGATGGCCTTAAGCCATATTTATTGTAATGAGTTCTCTTTGAGACAACGATGTAATAAGTGTGTGATTGCCACTCTGCTATAAATCCTTCGATGTACTGTGTGGTGTCAGCATTACTGATCCAGGGATGACACCGGAGCACAGTAGACTTGATCCATTCGGGTCGGGTCGCCACAAATTATAAACAAGAGGAAGGTGAGTCCACAACCCATTGGGTGCGCCGGGTCAAAGAGATAGTTCATTCATCTGATAAGATGGATGCCGGCTCGACAGTCTTAATGTTGGAGAAAAATTGCCGTTTTGAACCTCTCAAGCAGAAGCTGGGGCAGCTTAATCGTGACTGCAATGACATGGGCCAGTTGATGGCGGCTCTCGTCAAGTATGCTGATTCTGGTAGTACCAAGGACCCTGTGTCTGATGAAGAAAAGACAGGGAAGGGAAAGAAGAACGGCAACGACAAGGGTCACCAGCATAACCCGACAAATCAAGGAGGTAATAAACATAAGGCTGACGAATTTGTGGCTAACACCAATGCGCAGGGCAACAATCAATGGCGCAAGGGTAGGCAACCTCCTCGGTCGGGCGGGTCAGGTCCCACCCTTGAGCAACTATTGAATGAACCTTGTCCAAGACACGGCACCCGGGAGAAGCCAGCCCCCCATCTATGGAAGGACTCTACAATCATGAAGGCGTTTAAAAATTCAAATGCATTTGATGGAAGTCACGGCCCTGGCGGCGGTTCAGGTGGAGGCGGCTTTCATGGCCCGGGCGCCGGTTCAGGTGGAGGCGGCTTTCATGGCCCGGGCGCCGGTTCAGGTGGAGGCGGCTTTCACGGTCAGGGACATACGGGTAACCAGGGAGGTTATAATCCACAACCCGGCCAAGGTAATCAGCAGCAGTCCAGATATCAGAGCAACCCAAAACAATTGAATAGTGGGCAATATCATGTATTTACCACTAGCTTGTGCAAGAGGGACCAGAAGCTTCACAAGAGGGTTGTCAATGCCATTGAGTCGGCGATTCCGCGTTACTTATGGTGGTCAGAACAACCTATTGTGTGGAGCAGAGAGGATTATCCTCCCCGGGTTGATAATCCGGGTCACTTGGCCTTGGTAGTGGCGCCTCGGGTTGGTGGATATAAATTCACTAAAGTGCTCATGGATGAAGGCAGTAGCATCAACATCCTCTACTATGAGACGTTTCGTCGGATGAGGTTGACTGATAAGAGTCTTAAGCAATCCAGCACTGTTTTTCACGGTGTGGTACCTGGCAAGTCGGCATACCCAGTTGGTAAGATTGAACTAGAAGTAGCCTTTGGAGATGAATATGATTCCAGAGCGGAGAAATTAACTTTTGAGGGGGTTAAGATCAAAAGCCCATATCATGCTTTGTTTGGACGGCCGGCTTATGCCAAGTTCATGGCTCAGCCGTGTTATGTGTATCTGCAGCTCAATATGCCGGGTTATAAGGGCACCATTACAGTACATGGAAGCCGGAAAATAGCCCTGGAGTGTGAAGAAGGAGATGCTGCATATGTTGAGTCTGTTTGTGCAACAGAGGAGCTAAAGTTTTATAAAGATAATGTTGACCCGGCAGACATGACGTCTTTAAAGAAGCCAACAACGGAGCATGAACCGGTGTTGAAATTCAAGTCAGCTGATGACACCAAGACGGTTGATTTTGTGCCCGGCGACTCATCCAAGCAGTTCATCATCAGTGCCAACTTGGATCCAAAATAGGAAAGCGCGCTCATCGAGTTCATCCGTGAGAACCGGGACATCTTTGCATGGAAACCTTCTGACATGTCGGGTGTCCCGAGAGAACTCGCTGAGCACACTCTCAATATTGATCCAAAGTTTAAGCCGGTCAGGCAATTTCTCCGACGATTCAACGAGGAAAGGCGCAAGGCCATTGGAGAAGAGGTGGCCCGGACCTTGGCGGCCGGGTTCATTGTGGAAGTTTTTCACCCAGAGTGGTTGGCCAACCCGGTGCTTGTACTCAAGAAGAACGGCACCTGGCGTATGTGTGTGGATTACACCGATTTAAACAAAGCTTGTCCAGCTGACCCTTTTTCTCTCCCCCGTATTGATCAGATCATTGATGCCACGGCGGGTTGCGCGCGTTTGAGTTTTCTGGATGCTTATTCAGGTTATCATCAGATCAAGATGGCAGTTAAGGACCAGGAGAAGACAGTTTTCATCACTCCGTTTGGAGCCTTCTGCTATGTGTCTATGCCCTTTGGGCTTAAGAGCGCCCAGGCAACTTATCAATGGTGTATGCAAAATTGCCTTCACAATCAGATTGGGTGTAATGTTCATGCTTATGTGGATGATATAGTGGTAAAGTCCAGGAAAGAGGAAACCTTGGTAACAAATCTGAAGGAGACCTTTGATAACCTCCGGGTCTACAAAATGATGCTTAACCCGGCCAAGTGTGTTTTTGGAGTCCCCACTGGCAAACTCTTGGGTTTTTTTGTGTCCAACCAAGGTATTGAAGCTAACCCGGAGAAAATTAAGGCAATCACATCCCTGGCCAAACCAACACACATCAATGACGTTCAACGGCTGGCGGGTTGTGTTGCTACTTTGAGCCGGTTCATAAGCCGGTTAGGGGAGAAGGCGACGCCTTTGTATCAGATGATGAAGAAAACAGATGATTTCGTTTGGAGCGATGTTGTGAACTCTGCTTTTGAGGATCTAAAGAAACAGCTTGCTGAGCCGCCGGTTCTTGTTGCTCTGGTTGAGAAAGAGCCGCTATTGTTATACGTAGCTGCTAACTCACGAGCTGTTAGTGTGGCAATTGTGGTGGAGCGCAAGGAGGTTGGCAAGGAACATCCGGTTCAACGGCTGGTTTATTACGTCAGTGAGGTGCTGATTGAATCTAAACAAACATATCCACATTGGCGGTAGCTCGTGTATGGGGTATTCATGGCAAGCCGGAAACTCAAACATTACTTTCAGGGTCACCCAATCACTATGGTTAGCTCTGCGCCTTTGGGAGACATCATCCAGAATAGAGAGGCTACTGGACGAGTCACCAAGTGGGCCATTGAACTTGGGTCTCATGGGTTGAAGTATGTGCCACGTACTGCGATCAAGTCTCAAGCGCTGGTTGACTTTATTAATGACTGTACAGAGATGCAGATGCCAGAAGAGAAACCGGACAACACTTATTGGACGATTCACTTTGATGGGTCCAGACAATTGGAAGGCTCGGGGGCTGGAGTTGTTTTAACCTCCCCTTGAGGTGACAAGTTTTGTTATGTGTTGCGTTTGATGTTTCCTTGTACTAACAACGCAGCAGAATATGAAGCTTTGCTCCATGGTCTCCGAATGGCGAAAGAAATGAGCCTAAGCCGGGTCCGATGCCTTGGCGACTCAGATTTGGTGGCTCAACACGTGTCAGGAAAGTGGGATTCCAAGGACTCTCTCATGGCGGCTTATCACCGTGAAGTTGATGCTGTGGTAGGACATTTTAAAGGTTATTAGGTGGAACACATTGACCGTAGGAGGAACGAAGCGGCTGATGCTTTAAGCCGGTTGGGATCTCAGCGTAAGCCGGTGCCCCTAACACCTTTTTGGATGTTTTGCATAACCCGTCTGTTAAGTTACCTACAGAAGAAGATCTGGCCGTTCCTGACCCGGAGGCACGGTTGGTGGCGGCTCTTCATGTCATCCTAGATTGGACAATCCCGTTCTTGGCTTACATGGCTGCTACCTCTTGAGCACTGTGTTGGTTTTCTCCAAAGAGGAAAGGATGATGCAGCAGAGTAGCCTAAGTATTTCTCTCAGTTTTTGAGAACCAATGTATCAATCCAGTAGGAGGCCACGCGCAAATCCCTCGTACCTGCACAAAACAAATAAATCCTCGCAACCAATGCAAATAGGGGTTGTCAATCCCTATGAGGCCACTTACGAGAGTGAGATATGATAGATATGATAAAGATAATATTTTTGGTATTTTTATGATAAAGATGCAAAGTAAAATAAAGGCAAAGTAAATAGCAAAGTAGTAGGAGAACAATATGATAAAGATAGACCCGGGGGCCATAGGTTTCACTAGTGGCTTCTCTCGAGAGCAGAAGTATTCTACGGTGGGTGAACAAATTACTGTTGAGCAATTGACATAATTGAGCATAATTATGAGAATATCTAGGCATGATCATGTATATAGGCATCACGTCCAAGACAAGTAGACCGACTCCTGCCTGCATCTACTACTATTACTCCACTCATCGACCGCTATCCAGCATGCATCTAGAGTATTAAGTTAAAAACAGAGTAACACCTTAAGCAAGATGACATGATGTAGAGGGATAGACTCATGCAATATGAAGAAAACCCCTTGCTGCCCTTACTGTCACCGGGAAAGGACACCGCAAGATTGAACCCAAAGCTAAGCACTTCTCCCATTGCAAGAAAGATCAATCTAGTAGGCCAAACCAAACTGATAATTCGAAGAGACTTGCAAAGATAACCAATCATACATAAAAGAATCCAGAGAAGATTCAAATATTGTTCATAGATAGACTTGATCATAAACCCACAATTCATCGGTCTCAACAAACACACCGCAAAAAGAAGATTACATCGAATAGATCTCCACAAGAGAGGGGGAGAACATTTTATTGAGATCCAAAAAGAGAGAAGAAGCCATCTAGCTACTAACTATGGACCCGTAGGTCTGAGATGAACTACTCACACTTCATTGGAGGGGCTATGATGTTGATGTAGAAGCCCTCCGTGATCGATGCCCCCTCCGGTGGAGCTCCGGAACAGGCCCCAAGATGGGATCTCGTGGATACAGAAAGTTACGGCGGTGGAATTAGGGTTTTTGCTCCTGTTCTGATCGTTTGGGGGTACATGGATATATATATATATATATATATAGGAGGAAGAAGTACGTCGGTGGAGCAACAAGGGGCCCACGAGGGTGGGGGGCGCGCCTGGTAGGGTAGGGGGCGCCCCCCTACCTCGTGGCCTCCTGTTACGTGCCTTGGCGTAGGGTCCAAGTCTCCCGGGTCTTATCTGTTGAGAAAATCACGTTCCCGAAGGTTTCATTCCATTTGGACTCCGTTTGATATTCCTTTTCTTCGAAACCCTAAACAGGCAAAAAAACAGCAATTCTAGGCTGGGCCTCCGGTTAATAGGTTAGTCTCAAAAATAATATAAAAGTGGATAATAAAGCCCAATAATGTCTAAAACAGTAGATAATATAGCATGGAGCAATAAAAAATTATAGATATGTTGGAGACGTATCAAGCATCCCCAAGCTTAATTCCTGCTCGTCCTCGAGTAGGTAAATGATAAAAACAGAATTTTTGATGCAGAGTGCTACTTGGCATAATGTAATTCTTCTTAATTGTGGTATGAATATTCAGATCCGAAAGATTCAAGACAAAAGTTCATATTGACATAAAACTAATAATACTTCAAGCATACTAACTAAGCAATTATGTCTTCTCAAAATAACATGGCCAAAGAAAGTTCGTCCCGACAAAATCATATGGTTTAGTCATGTTTCATTTTCGTCACACAAGAATGCTCTCATCATGCACAACCCTGATGACAAGCCAAGCAATTGTTTCATACTTTAGTAATCTCAAACCTATAAACTTTCAAGCAATATATGAGCGTGAGCCATGGACATAGCACTGTAGGTGGAATAGAATATAATGAGGGGGGTTATGTGGAGAAGACAAAAGAGGAGAAAGTCTCACATCAACGAGGCTAATCAATGGGCTATGGAGATGCCCATGGATTGATGTTAATGCAAGGAATAGGGATTGCCAATTTGCCATGCAACGGATGCACTATAGCTATAAATGTATGAAAGCTCAACAAAAGAAACTAGTGGGTGTGCATACAACTTGCTTGCTCACGAAGACCTAGGGCACTTGAGGAGGACCATTGTTGGAATATACAAGCCAAGTTCTATAATGAAAATTCCCACTAGTATATTAAAGTGACAAAACAAGAGACTCTCTATCATGAAGATTATGATGCTACTTTGAAGCACAAGTGTGGCAAAGGATAGTAACATTGTCCCTTCTGTCTTTTTCTCTCATTTTTATGACCTTTTCTTTTTATGGCCTTTTCTTTTTTTTCTTTTTTATAGCCTTTCTCCTTTTTTTATATTCCTCACTTTGGACAATGCTCTAGAAAATGATGATCATCACACTTCTATTTATTTACAACTCGATACTAGAACAAAAGATAACTCTATATGAATGCCTCCGGCGGTGTACCGGGATATGCAATGGACCAAGAGTGACATGTATGAAAGAATTATGAACGGTGGCTTTGCCACAAATACTATGTCAACTACATGATCACGCTAAGCAATATGACAATGATGAATGTGTCATGATGAACGGGATGATGGAAAGTTGCATGTCAATATATCTCGGAATGGCTATGGAAATGCCATAATAGGTAGGTATGGTGGCTATTTTGAGGAAGATATAAGGAAGTTTATGTGTGAAAGAGCGTATCATATCACGGGGTTTGGATGCACCAGCGAAGTTTGCGCCAACTCTCAATGTGAGAAAGGGCAATGCACGGTACCAAAGAGGCTAGCAAGGATGGAAGGGTGAGAGTGCGTATAATCCATGGACTCAACATTAGTCATAAAGAACTCACATACTTATTGCAAAAATCTACAAGTCATCAAAAACCTCGGTACTACGCGCATGCTCCTAGGGGGATAGATTGGTAGTAAAAGACCATCGCTCGTCCCCGACCGCCACTCATAAGGAAGACAATCAAATAACACCTCATTTTTCAAATTTGTTGCATAACGTTTACCATAAGTGCATGCTACGGGACTTGCAAACCTCAACACAAGTATTTCTCAATTTCACAACTACTCAACTAGCACGACTTTGATATTATTACCTCCATATCTCAAAACAATTATCAAGCATCAAACTTCTCTTAGTATTGAAAACACTCTTAAGAAAATTTTACTAATCTTGAATACCTAGCATATTAGGATTTTAAGCAAATTACCATGCTATTAATACTCTAAAAATAATCTAAGTGAAGCATGAGAGATCAATAGTTTCTGTAAAACAAATCCACCACCATTCTCTAAAAGATATAAGTGAAGTACTAGAGCAAATCTATATAACTCAAAATATATAAGCGAAGCACATAGAGTATTCTAACAAATTCCAAATTATGTATGGCTCTCTCAAAAGGTGTGTAAAACAAGGATGATTGTGGTAAACTAACAAGCAAAGACTCAAATCATACAAGATGCTCCAAGCAAAACACATATCATGTGGCGAATAAAAAATATAGCTCCAAGTAAAGTTACCGATAGAAGTAGACAAAAGAGGGGATGCCTTCCGGGGCATCCCCAAGCTTTGGCTTTTAGGTGTACTTAGATTATCTTGGGGGTGCCATGGGCATCCCCAAGCTTAGGCTCTTGCCACTCCTTGTTCCATAATCCATCAAATCTTTACCCAAAACTTGAAAACTTCACAACACAAAACTTAAAGTAGAAAATCTCGTGAGCTCCGTTAGCGAAAGAAAACAAAAGACCACTTCAAGGTACTGTAATGAACTCATTATTTATTTATATTTGTGTTATACCTACTGTATTCCAACTTCTCTATGGTTTATAAACTATTTTACTAGCCATAGATTCATCAAAATAAGCAAACACCACACGGAAAACAGAATCTGTCAAAAACAGAACAGTCTGTAGTAATATGTAGCTAGCGCAAGATCTGGAACCCCAAAAATTCTAAAATAAATTGCTGTACGTGAGGAATTTATCTATTAATCATCTTAAAAAACAATTAAATAAATAGAACTCTCCAAATAAAAATGACAGCAGTTCTCGTGAGCGCTAAAGTTTCTGTTTTTTACAGCAAGTTCAACAAGACTTTCCCCAAGTCTTCCCAACGGTTCTACTTGGCACAAACACTAATTAAACACAAAAAACACAACCAAAACAGAGGCTAGATAATTTATTTATTACTAAAAAGTAGAAAAAATCAAGGAATAAAAATAAAATTGGGTTGCCTCCCAACAAGCGCTGTCGTTTAACGCCCCTAGCTAGGCATAACAAGCAAGAATAGATCTAGGTATTGCCATCTTTGGTTGCCAATTCTTCAATGAGGCATCTACCATCTTTAGGAATTTCTTTATTTTTATTGATTATCAAACTTTTAGGCACAAGATCGAAATATTCATTTGTAGCAAATGGTTCCTTAATGATAGCAAAAAGATTGGGATGAACACTTATAGATTTGAGATCCGCATTTTCCTTACTAGAAGATTCACCCTTATTTTTAGGAATGTACATAAGCTTGGAAACTTTAGCGGAAGGACTTGGAGTATTATTTATGGAATAAAAAGCGGTTCCCCTGTTGGTAATAATATTCTCAAGTTTATCGATCCTAACGGAATCATGATTTATTTTCTCATTAACTATGGGTTCCTTTTCTTTAATATCTTTCAAAGTAACTCCTACTTTAGATCCATATTGAGAGATTCGACTGTGGATCTTTTTATCCAAATTTTCAATTAACTCTACGGTAGCAACCTTATTTTCAATAATCTCAAGCCTTTGCATTACATGCTCCAAAGTTAATATAGTTCCATTAACCAAGAGAGGAGGTGAGCCAAATAGATCTAACATAGCATTATAAGAATCAAAAGTATGGCTACCCAAAAAGTTCCCTCCGGTAATAGTATCAAGAACATAACGGTGTCAAGGAGTAATGCCTACATAAAAATTGTGAAGGAGAATGGTAGTAGATTGCTTCCTAGTAGATCTATTTTGAGCATTGCAAATTCTATACCAAGCATCTTTTATATTTTCACCATCCCTTTGCTTAAAATTTAGAATTTCATTCTCGGGAGACAACAAAGAAGATAAGGGACTAGCCATAACGACAAGCAAATAAACTAACACACAAGCAAACAAAGAGGCAAACGGGCAAAAGAGGCAAATAGAGAGGAAGGATAGAGAGAGAGGGCGAATAAAATGGCAAGGGTGAAGTGGGGGTGAGGAAAACGAGAGGCAAATGGCAAATAATGTAATGCGGGAGATAAGGGTATGTGATGGGTACTTGGTATGTTGACTTTTGCAAAGACCTCCCCGGCAACGGCGCCAGAAATCCTTGTTGCTACCTCTTGAGCACTGCGTTGGTTTTCCCTGAAGAGGAAGGGATGATGCAGCAGAGTAGCGTAAGTATTTCCCTCAGTTTTTGAGAACCAAGGTATCAATCTAGTAGGAGGCTATGCGCAAGTCCCTCGTACCTGCACAAAACAAATAAATCCTCGCAACCAACGCAAATAGGGGTTGTCAATCCCTATGAGGCCACTTACGAGAGTGAGATCTGATAGATATGATAAAGATAATATTTTTGGTATTTTTATGATAAAGATGCAAAGTAAAATAAAGGCAAAGTAAATAGCAAAGTAGTAGGAGAACAATATGATAAAGATAGACCCGAGGGCCATAGGTTTCACTAGTGGCTTCTCTCAAGAGCATAAGTATTCTACGGTGGGTGAACAAATTACTGTTGAGCAATTGACATAATTGAGCATAATTATGAGAATATCTAGGCATGATCATGTATATAGGCATCACGTCCGAGACAAGTAGACCGACTCCTGCCTGCATCTACTACTATTACTCCACTCATCGACCGCTATCCAGCATACATCTAGAGTATTAAGTTAAAAACAGAGTAACGCCTTAAGCAAGATGACATGATGTAGAGGGATAGACTCATGCAATATGAAGAAAACCCCATCTTGTTATCCTCGATGGCAACAATACAATACGTGCCTCGCTGCCCTTACTGTCACCGGGAAAGGACATCGCAAGATTGAACCCAAAGCTAAGAACTTCTCCCATTGCAAGAAAGATCAATCTAGTAGGCCAAACCAAACTGATAATTCAAAGAGACTTGCAAAGATAACCAATCATACATAAAAGAATTCAGAGAAGATTCAAATATTGTTCATAGATAGACTTGATCATAAACCCACAATTCATCGGTCGCAACAAACACACCGCAAAAAGAAGATTACATCGAATAGATCTCCACAAGAGAGGGGGAGAACATTTTATTGAGATCCAAAAAGAGAGAAGAAGCCATCTAGCTACTAACTATGGACCCATAGGTCTGAGATGAACTACTCACACTTCATTGGAGGGGCTATGGTGTTGATGTAGAAGCCCTCCGTGATCGATGCCCCCTCCGATGGAGCTCCGGAATAGGCCCCAAGATGGGATCTCATTGATACAGAAAGTTACGACGGTGGAATTAGGGTTTTTGCTCCTGTTCTGATCGTTTGGGGGTACGTGGATATATATAGGAGGAAGAAGTACGTCGGTGGAGCAACAGGGGGCCCACGAGGGTGGGGGCACGCCTGGTAGGGTAGGGCGCGCCCCCTACTATTGGAAATATGCCCTAGAGGCAATAATAAATTAGTTATTATTATATTTCCTTGTTCATGATAATCGTTTATTATCCATGCTATAATTGTATTGATAGGAAACTCAGATACATGTGTGGATACATAGACAACACCATGTCCCTAGTAAGCCTCTACTTGACTAGCTCGTTGATCAATAGATGGTTACGGTTTCCTGACCATGGACATTGGATGTCATTGATAACGGGATCACATCATTAGGAGAATGATGTGATGGACAAGACCCAATCCTAAGCCTAGCACAAAGATCGTGTAGTTCGTATGCTAAAGCTTTTCTAATGTCAAGTATCTTTTCCTTAGACCATGAGATTGTGCAACTCCCGGATACCGTAGGAATGGTTTGGGTGTATCAAACGTCACAACGTAACTGGGTGACTATAAAGGTGCACTACAGGTATCTCCGAAAGTGTCTGTTGGGTTGGCACGAATCGAGACTGGGATTTGTCACTCCGTGTAAACGGAGAGGTATCTCTGGGCCCACTCGGTAGGACATCATCATAATGTGCACAATGTGATCAAGGAGTTGATCACGGGATGATGTGTTACGGAACGAGTAAAGAGACTTGCCGGTAACGAGATTGAACAAGGTATCGGTATACCGACGATCGAATCTCGGGCAAGTATAATACCGCTAGACAAAGGGAATTGTATATGGGATTGATTAAGTCCATGACATCGTGGTTCATCCGATGAGATCATAGTGGAACATGTGGGAGCCAACATGGGTATCCAGATCCCGCTGGTTGGTTATTGACCGAGAGTCATCTCGGTCATGTCTGCATGTCTCCCGAACCCGTAGGGTCTACACACTTAAGGTTCGGTGACGCTAGGGTTATAGAGATATTAGTATGCGGTAACCCGAAAGTTGTTCGGAGTCCCGGATGAGATCCCGGACGTCACGAGGAGTTCCGGAATGGTCCGGAGGTAAAGAATTATATATAGGAAGTGCTATTTCGGCCATCGGGACAAGTTTCGGGGTCACCGTATTGTACCGGGACCACCGGAAGGGTCCGGGGTCCACCGGGTGGGGCCACCTACCCCGGGGGGCCACATGGGCTGTAGGGGTGTGCGCCTTGGCCTGTATGGGCCAAGGGACCAGCCCCAAGAGGCCCATGCGCCAAGAGATAGAGAAAAAGGGAGAGTCCTAAAAGGGGGAAGGCACCTCCGAGGTGCCTTGGGGAGGATGGACTCCTCCCCACCCTTGGCCGCACCCTTCCTTGGAGGAAGGGGCAAGGGCTGCGCCTCCCCCTCTCCCTTGGCCCTATATATAGTGGGGAAAAGGAGGAGCAAACCAATCTAAGGCCTGGCGCCTCCCTCTCCCTCCCGTGACACATCTTCCTCCTCCCGCAGCGCTTAGCGAAGCCCTGTTGGAATCCCGCTACTTCCACCACGCCGTCGTGCTGCTGGATCTCCATCAACCTCTCCCTCCTCCTTGCTGGATCAAGGCATGGGAGACGTCTCCGTTCCGTACGTGTGTTGAACGCGGAGGTGCCGTCCGTTCGGCGCTAGGATCATCGGTGATTTGAATCACGACGAGTACGACTCCATCAACCCCGTTCTCTTGAACGCTTCCGCGCGCGATCTACAAGGGTATGTAGATCCATCCTCCCTCGTTGCTAGATGACTCCATAGATTGATCTTGGTGACACGTAGGAAAATTTTGAATTTATGCTACGTTCCCAACAGTGGCATCATGAGCTAGGTCTATGCGTAGTTTCTATGCACGAGTAGAACACAAAGTAGTGTGGGCGTTGATTTTGTTCAATATGCTTTCGTTACTAGTCTTAATCTGATTCGGTGGCATTGTGGATGAAGCGGCCCGGCCGACCTTACACGTTCTCTTACGTGAGACTCGGTTCCACCGACTGACATGCACTAGTTGCATAAGGTGGCTAGCGGGTGTCTGTCTCTCCCCACTTTTAGTCGGATCGGATTCGATGAAAAGGGTCCTTATGAAGGGTAAATAGCATTGGCATATCACGTTGTGGTTTGCGTAGGTAAGAAACGTTCTTGCTAGAAACCCATAGCAGCCACGTAAAACATGCAAACAACAATTAGAGGACGTCTAACTTGTTTTTGCAGGGTATGCTATGTGATGTGATATGGCCAAAAGGATGTGATGAATGATATATGTGATGTATGAGATTGATCATGTTCTTGTAATAGATGATCATGGAGCCCCAAGATGGAGATCAAAGGAGCTATATGATATTGGCCATATCATGTCACTATTATATAATTGCATGTGATGTTTATTATGTTTATGCATCTTGTTTACTTAGAATGACGGTAGTAAATAAGATGATCCCTTACAACAATTTCAAGAAGTGTTCTCCCCTAACTGTGCACCGTTGCTACAGTTCGTCGTTTCGAAGCACGCCGTGATGATCGGGTGTGATAGATCCTTACGTTCACATACAACGGGTGTAAGACAGTTTTACACATGCAAAACACTTAGGGTTAACTTGACGAGCCTAGCATGTACAGACATGGCCTCGGAACACAGAAGACCGAAAGGTCGAGCATGAGTCGTATAGAAGATATGATCAACATGAAGATGTTCACCGACGTTAACTAGTCCGTCTCACGTGATGATCGGACACGGGCTAGTTGACTCGGATCATGTAATCACTTAGATGACTAGAGGGATGTCTATCTGAGTGGGAGTTCATAAGATGAACTTAATTATCCTGAACATAGTCAAAAGGTTTTTGCAAATTATGTCGTAGCTCGCGCTTTAGTTCTACTGTTTAGATATGTTCCTAGAGAAAATTTAGTTGAAAGTTGATAGTAGCAATTATGCGGACTAGGTCCGTAAACTGAGGATTGCCCTCATTGCTTCTCAGAAGGCTTATGTCCTTAATGCACCGCTCAGTGTGCTGAATCTCGAACGTTGTTTGTGGATGTTGCGAACATCTGACATACACATTTTGATAACTACATGATAGTTCAGTTAAACGGTTTAGAGTTGAGGCACCAAAGACGTTTTGAAACGTCACGAAACATATGAGATGTTTTGAGGGCTGAAATTGGAATTTTAGGCTCGTGCCCACGTCAAGAGGTATAAGACCTCCGACGATTTTCTTAACCTGCAAACTAAGGAGAAAAGCTCAATTGTTGAGCTTGTGCTCGGATTGTCTGAGTACAACAATCATTTGAATCAAGTGGGAGTTGATCTTCCAGATAAGATAGTGATGTTTCTCCGAAGTCATTACCACCAAGCTGCTAGAGCTTCGTGATGAACTATAATATATCGGGGACATGTATGATGATCCTTGAGATGTTCGTGATGTTTGACACCACAAAAGTAGAAATCAAGAAGGAGCATCAATTGTTGATGGTTGGTGAAACCACTAGTTTCAAGAAGGGCAAGGGCACGAAGGGATACTTCATAAAACGGCAATTCAGCTGCTGCTCTAGTGAAGAAACCCAAGGTTGAACCCAAACCCGAGACTAAGTGCTTCTGTAATAAAGGGAACAGCCACTGGAGCAGAATTACCCTAGATACTTGGTAGATTAGAAGGCTGGCAAGGTCGATAGAAGTATATTGGATATACATTGTGTTGATGTGTACTTTACTAGTACTCCTTGTAGCACCAGGGTATTAGATATCGGTTCGGTTGCTAAGTGTTAGTAACTCGAAATAAAAGCTACGGAATAAACGGAGACTAGCTAAAGGTGAGCTGACGATATGTGTTGGAAGTATTTCCAAGGTTGATCAAATATCGTATGCTCCCCCTACCATCGAGATTGGTGTTTGCGTTGAGCATAGACATGATTGGATTATGTCTATCGCAATACGGTTATTCATTTAAGGAGAATAATGGTTACTCTGTTTATTTGAATAATACCTTCAATGGTCTTACACCTAAAATGAATGGTTTATTGAATCTCGATCGTAGTGATACACATGTTCATGCCAAAAGATAGTAATGATAGTACCACCTACTTGTGGCACTGCCACGTAAGTCATATCGTATAAAACGCATGAAGAAGCTCCATGTTGATGGATCTTTGGGCTCACTCGTTTTTGAAAAGTTTGGGACATGCGAACCATGTCTATTGGTATATATGCATGAAGAAACTCCATGCAAATGGACCGTTTTGTACTCGCTTGATTTTCAATCACTTGAGACATGCAAATCATACCACATGGGCAAGATGACTGAAAGCCTCGTTTTCAGTAAAATGGAACTAGAAAGCAACTTGTTGGAAGTAATACATTTTGATGTGTGCAGTCCAATGAGTGCTGAGGCATGTAGTGGATATCGTTATGTTCTTACTTCACAGATGATTTGAGTAGATGTTGAGTATAGTTACTTGATGAATCACGAGTCTGAATTATTGAAAGGTTCAAGTAATTTCAGGGTGAAGTTGAAAGATCGTCGTGACAATAGGATAAAAGATCTATGATATTATCATAGAGATGAATATCTGAATTACGAGTTTGGCACAAAATTAAGACATTGTGGAAATTGTTTCACAACTAATACAGCCTAGAACACCATAGTGTGATGGTGTGTCCGAACATCATAACTGCACCCTATTGGATATGATGCATACCATGATGCCTCTTATCGAATTACCACGATAGTTTATGGGTTAGGCATTAGAGACAACCACATTCACTTTAAAATGGGCACCACGTAATTCCGATGAGATGACACCGTATGAACTATGGTTTAGAGAAACCTAAGCTGTCATTTCTTAAAAGTTTGGGGCTGCGACGCTTATGTGAAAAAGTTTCAGGTTGATAAGCTCGAACCCAAAGCGGATAAATGCATCTTCATAGGACACCCAAAACAGTTGGGTATACCTCCTGTCTCAGATCCGAAAGCAATAAGGGATTGTTTCTGGAATCGGGTCCTTTCTCGAGGAAAAGTTTCTCTCGAAAGAATTGAGTGGGAGGACGGTGGAGACTTGATGAGGTTATTGAACCGTCTCTTCAACTAGTGTGTGGCAGGGCACAGGAAGTTGTTCCTGTGGCACCTACACCAATTGAAGTGGAAGCTTATGATAGTGATCATGAAACTTCAGATCAAGTCACTACCAAACATCGTAGGATGACAAGGATGCGTACTACTTCAGAGTGGTACGTAACCCTGTCTTGGAAGTCATGTTGCTAGACAACAATGAACCTACGAGCTATGGAGAAGCGATGGTGGGCCCGGATTCCGATAAATGGCTCGAGGCCATAAAATCCGAGAGAGGATCCATGTATGAAAACAAAGTGTAGACTTTGGAAGAACTACTTGATGGTCGTAAGGCTGTTGAGTACAGATGGATTTTAAAAGGAAGACGGACAATGATGGTAAATGTCACCATTAAGAAAGCTCGACTTGTCGTTAAGATGTTTCCCGACAAGTTCAAGGAGTTGACTACGATGAGACTTTCTCACTCGTAGCGATGCTAAGAGTTTGTTGGAATTATATTAGCGATTACTGCATTATTTATGAAATCTTGCAGATAGGATGTCAAAACATTGTTTCCTCGACGATTTTCTTGAGGAAAGGTTGTATGTGATACAACCGGAAGGTTTTGTCAATCCTGAGAGATGCTAATAAGTATGCAAAGCTCCAGCAATCCTTCTAAGGACTGGAGTAGGCATCTCGGAGTTGGAATGTATGCTTTGATGAGATGATAAAAGATTTTGGGTGTATACAAAGTTTATGAGAAACTTGTATTTCCAAAGAAGTGAGTGGGAGCACTATAGAATTTCTGATGAGTATATGTTGTTGACATATTGTTGATCAGAAATGACGTAGAATTTCTGGAAAGCATATAGGGTTATTTGGAAAGTATTTTTTCAATGGAAAGCCTAGATTAAGCTACTTGAGCATTGAGCATCAAGATCTATAAGGATAGATCAAAACGCTTAATAGTACTTTCGAATGAGCACATACCTTGACATGATCTTGAAGGTGTTCAAGATGGATCAGTCAAAGAAGGAGTTCTTGCCTGAGTTGTAAGGTATGAAGTTAAGACTTAAAGCTCGACCACGGCAGAATAGAGAGAAAGGACGAAGGTCGTCCCCTATGCTTAAGACATAGGCTCTACAGTATGCTATGCTGTGTACCGCACCTGAAGTGTGCCTTGCCATGAGTCAGTCAAGGGGTACAAGAGTGATCCAAGAATGGATCACAGGACAGCGGTCAAAGTTATCCTTAGTAACTAGTGGACTAAGGAATTTTCTCGATTATGGAGGTGGTAAAAGAGTTCGTCGTAAAGGGTTACGTCGATGCAAGCTTAACACCTATCCGGATAGCTCTGAGTAGAGATGCCGGATACGTATAATGGAGCAACAATGTGGAATAGCTCCAAGTAGAACAGTTATTTGGAATAGCTCCAAATAGAGCGTGGTAGCTGCATCTAGGAGATGACATAAAGATTTGTAAAGCACACACGGATCTGAAAGGTTCAGACCCGTTGACTAAAACCTCTCTCACAAGCAACATGATCAAACCCAGAACTCATTGAGTGTTGATCACATAGTGATGTGAACTAGATTATTGACTCTAGTAAACTCTTTGGATGTTGGTTACATGGCGATGTGACCTGTGAGTGTTAATCACATGGCGATGTGAACTAGATTATTGACTCTAGTGCAAGTGGGAGACTGTTGGAAATATGCCCTAGAGGCAATAATAAATTAGTTATTATTATATTTCCTTGTTCATGATAATCGTTTATTATCCATGCTATAATTGTATTGATAGGAAACTCAGATACATGTGTGGATACATAGACAACACCATGTCCCTAGTAAGCCTCTAGTTGACTAGCTCGTTGATCAATAGATGGTTACGGTTTCCTGACCATGGACATTGGATGTCATTGATAACGGGATCACATCATTAGGAGAATGATGTGATGGACAAGACCCAATCCTAAGCCTAGCACAAAGATCGTGTAGTTCGTATGCTAAAGCTTTTCTAATGTCAAGTATCTTTTCCTTAGACCATGAGATTGTGCAACTCCCGGATACCGTAGGAATGCTTTGGGTGTATCAAACGTCACAAGGTAACTGGGTGACTATAAAGGTGCACTACAGGTATCTCCGAAAGTGTCTGTTGGGTTGGCACGAATCGAGACTGGGATTTGTCACTCCGTGTAAACGGAGAGGTATCTCTGGGCCCACTCGGTAGGACATCATCATAATGTGCACAATGTGATCAAGGAGTTGATCACGGGATGATGTGTTACGGAACGAGTAAAGAGACTTGCCGGTAACGAGATTGAACAAGGCATCGGTATACCGACGATCGAATCTCGGGCAAGTATAATACCGCTAGACAAAGGGAATTGTATATGGGATTGATTAAGTCCATGACATCGTGGTTCATCCGATGAGATCATCGCGGAACATGTGGGAGCCAACATGGGTATCCAGATCCCGCTGTTGGTTATTGACCGGAGAACGTCTCGGTCATGTCTGCATGCTTCCCGAACCCGTAGGGTCTACACACTTAAGGTTCGGTGACGCTAGGGTTATAGAGATATTAGTATGCGGTAACCCGAAAGTTGTTCGGAGTCCCGGATGAGATCCCGGACGTCACGAGGAGTTCCGGAATGGTCCGGAGGTAAAGAATTATATATAGGAAGTGCTATTTCGGCCATCGGGACAAGTTTCGGGGTCACCGGTATTGTACCGGGACCACCGGAAGGGTCCCGGGGGTCCACCGGGTGGGGCCACCTGCCCCGGGGGGCCACATGGGCTGTAGGGGGTGTGCCTTGGCCTATATGAGCCAAGGGCACCAGCCCCTAGGGGCCCATGCGCCAAGAGAAGAGAAAAAGGGGAGAGTCCTAAAAGGGGAAGGCACCTCCGAGGTGCCTTAGGGAGGATAGACTCCTCCCCACCCTTGGCCGCACCCTTCCTTGGAGGAAGGGGCAAGGGCTGCGCCTCCCCCCTCTCCCTTGGCCCTATATATAGTGGGGAAAAGGAGGATCAAACCAATCTAAGGCCTGGCGCCTCCCTCTCCCTCCCGTGACACATCTTCCTCCTCCCCAGCGCTTAGCGAAGCCCTGTTGGAATCCCGCTACTTCCACCACGCCGTCGTGCTGCTGGATCTCCATCAACCTCTCCCTCCTCCTTGCTGGATCCAGGCATGGGAGACGTCTCCGTTCCGTACGTGTGTTGAACGCGGAGGTGCCGTCCGTTCGGCGCTAGGATCATCGGTGATTTGAATCACGACGAGTACGACTCCATCAACCCCGTTCTCTTGAAGGCTTCCGCGCGCGATCTACAAGGGTATGTAGATCCAATCCTCCCTCGTTGCTAGATGACTCCATAGATTGATCTTGGTGACACGTAGGAAAATTTTGAATTTATGCTACGTTCCCCAACACCTACCTCGTGGCCTCCTGTTACGTGCCTTGGCGTAGGGTCCAAGTCTCACGGGTCTTATCTGTTGAGAAAATCACGTTCCCAAAGGTTTCATTCCGTTTGGACTCCGTTTGATATTCATTTTCTTTGAAACCCTAAAACAGGCAAAAAACAGCAATTTTGGGATGGGCCTCCGGTTAATAGGTTAGTCCCAAAAATAATATAAAAGTGGATAATAAAGCCCAATAATGTCTAAAATAGTAGATAATATAGCATGGAGCAATTAAAAATTATAGGTACGTTGGAGACGTATCAATGACCCGGGGCGACTTGCCAGCGGATGAGACCCTGGCCCGACAGATAACCCGACGGTCTAAGTCAATGACGATTTCAGACGGAGAATTATACCATCGCAGCGTCTCCGGAGCGTTTCAGCGGTGTGTTTCTCCTGAAGAAGGCCAAGAAATACTTCGTGAGATCCATGAAGGCGATTGTGGGCATCACGCCGGGTCAAAATCTCTTGTGGCCAAAGCTTTTCATCACGGTTTTTACTGATTAACGGCTCATGCCGATGCAGAAGATCTGGTCAGTAGGCGTGATGGATGTCAAAAATTCGCACGACGAGCACATGTGCCAGCTCAAGAGTTTGCGGATGATTCCAATCACCTGGCCGTTTGCGGTCCGGGGGCTTGACATGGTTGGACCTTTCAAAAGGTCTATGGATAAAAAGACACATCTTTTAGTGACAATTGACAAATTCACAAAGTGGGTTGAGGGAGAGCCAGTGAGTAAGTGTGATGCAGCCACGACGGTTCAGTTCATGAAAAAGGTGATTTTTCGTTTTGGTTTTCCACACAGCATTATCACTAACAATGGCACTAATCTATCCCAAGGGGCTATGGAGGAGTTTTGTCAATGTGAGCATATCCGGCTTGATGTTTCTTCTGTAGCCCATCCTCAATCCAATGGTCAAGCTGAGGGAGAAAATCAGGAAATCTTAAGAGGTCTCAAACCCCGGCTTATGGTTCCTTTGCAGCAGACGCCGGGTTGTTGGGTAGAGGAGTTACCCTCGGTGCTGTGGAGTATCAACAACACTCCTAACAGGTCTACAGGTTATACACCTATCTTCATGGTTTATGGAGCGGAAGCAGTGTTGCCTAGTGACATCCGTCATGACTCGCCCCGTGTGGCGGCTTATGTTGAAGCTAATAACGAGCAAGCCAGATAGGATGCACTTGACTTGTTGGATGAGGAAAGAGACTTAGCAGCGGCTCGATCATCAATTTATCAACAGGACCTGCGCTGTTATCACAGCCGCCGGGTTAAGTCCAGAACTTTTCAAGAAGGTGACCTGGTGCTCCGGCTTATCCAGGATCTGTCAGATGCACACAAGCTATCCCCGCCTTGGGAAGGATCCTTTGTGGTTAGCAAGAACTTGAACAACGGGTCATATTACCTAATTGACGTTCGAGAGCACAAAGACTCACGTAAGTCAGAGGAGGAGACCCGCCGGCCGTGGAACATTGCTCAACTTCGGCCATACTACACCTGAGCCACCGGCTCTCATCATGTACATACTTTGACGTTGTATATACTATGATAAGTAATAAAGCAGGACCTCGGTCTTTTTCCCTTTCAAAGATTACATATCTTTACTATTTTTTATTTAATATGACTATTAAGGAGCTGATCATATCTGAATCAAGTCTAACCTTTTTGGTTCGGCTTATGATCGTATTCGAATCTAGCTGTAAACTATCATGGTCACTTGGGGGCTTCCTGTTCAAACATAGGTCGTATTCGAACCAAAGAGAACATAGCTGTCGTAACCCTCTTGATCGGCTCAAAGCCAAACTCACTAGGGGGCTTCTTGATCGTATCCGAATCATAGCTTAACCCCTTTTGGGTCCGACTTGGATTGTATTCGAATCAAGGTCGTTAAAAACCTCTTAAGGTCATTTGGGGGCTTCCTGTTCAAACATAGGTCATATTCGAACCAAATAGAACATAGCTGTCGGTACCCTCTTGATCGGTGCAACGCCAAAGCCACTAGGGGCTATATGGTCGTATTCGAATCTTAGCTTAACCCCTTTGGTCCGGTTTACTGATCGTATTCGAATCAGAAACCCCCAGCCTTTAACTACAAGGTTAATTTATATTGGTTACCAACTGTTATTTGTTTTATTTGTCTTATTGGTCTTTTATTGTCTCAATTTTAAACAAGTCAGCACGGTCTTTTCACCTACTTAACTATTTGACAATAAGCCGCCAAGGCATTACAGTCATCAGTCGTACCGAAGCATTGACTTCTCACAAAGATCGATTCATTAACCTCATCGCCCGGATCGCATAAACCGATGATCCAGAGGTAAAAAATACAGTTATGATTGTTATTTAAGAACAGTTGCTTTCTATATTAATCAAGGTTTGTTTCCACCTTGGTTATTTTTTGCATCTGTTTTTCTATTTCATCTACTATGATAACGTATTGGTTACACATCGGGTGTTCTGACCCGTTCGGTGTTAAACCGCCAAGCAAGTTTTTCTTTTTGCTACAGGAACATAGCTGAAATATCGCAAAGATAACCATGAATGTGACGCATATATTGACATCAAGAAGCAAAGAGTCACACACAACATCTTGTGCGCGATGGCATAAGCAAAATATGCAGCTGTTTTCAAAGCTAAGTCTATTACAAGGCTGTTAAAAAGCCCACAAAGATGGTTCTCACTCCTCCCTTGCCGGTTCACTTCCTTCTGTTAATTGGAAGCCGGGGTTGGACCAGTCGAAGCCGTTCACGGCGATGAATTCTGATTCTTCATCAATCAAGCTGGCTGGATCAACATCCGGAGCAAATGTATGTTGACGAACCGGCGGGATAAGGTCGGTCACCTTGTAGGAGGGAGTCGCCATCTTCTTATTTTCCAAATCAAAACCCGGCTGGTATTTATCAATATTTGTTTCATCTCCGAGAACGGTGGTCTGAGGTTGCACCTCCCTCACGCAAGCAACGAAGTCATCCTGTTCAAGCAGAGACCCGTCTTCTTTCACCATGGGGTACCCTCTGGCTACATTCGCCGGGTCTAGATCTGGCACCCAAGCCTTGGAGCGGCTCAGGGCAGTCAAAGCTCCGGCTCTGGCACAGGATCGCTTGACTTCTTGGAACCTGGCGGGTAAGATTGATAGCTTTTTCAAGACATCACTGAGCCGGTTGGGTCCTTGATTGACAGGAGAGATAGCAGCAAGTGCCCGTTGTGCGCCAATGTACAACTGCTCCACTAAGGTATAGACCGCCTTCAGTTTAGTCATGTTGTCTTGGCTCAGATTCTTGCTTCGCGGGCCTGCACATATTTTGTACACAAAGGGTCAGCTAGCGGTTTATATTCCGGGTCAGCAGAAGATACAAAAGATCAGTACAGATGACGTACCAAAGATGGTGGGAACCATCTGAGACACCCGGTCCTTTAATCCGGCCAGCTCCGTAGTAACCTCTTCAAGAGCTGCTTCAGATTTTTTGGCGCGTTGTGTCAGCAGCGTTTTCTCTTCAGCCCAGATTTTCTTCTTGGCGGTCAAGCTGGTTCTCAATTTCTCCGTCTCAACAAGACTTAATTGCAGTTTGGAGTCAGCAGACTTGATTTCTGCCTCCTGATCCGCCAGCCGGGTCTTCGCATCAGTTAATTGCGAGCTCAGTTTAGATAAGGCATTCTACAAAACATACACGGGTGTGTCAAGGTTTTAATTAGCGTTCAAGAGTCAAGGTTCAAGTCTCAAGTACTTTGCACTGCAAAACCACTTGACAATTGGGGGCTAATGTATGCCAAAACAAATTCTTATGACTCTACTATACTTCAAGTCCCAAGTACTTTACAAAGTAACATCACTTGGCACTTGGGGGCTAATGTATGATATTCAGCAAGTATCTCAAGGTTAAGCCGGACTGCAATATTTGTTGAGTTCGGCACAAGACAATTATGAAATTCAAAGTACCGGCTCATTTATGGTCAAGTGAACCGGCCCTTGGGGACTAGCGGTGAAGTTTATTCTATTTTATTGGACTCTAGAAATATCTAAAGGTAAAGCTTTAGCCTATATCATAAGTCTATAGATCATTCAAGGTTTTATCATAATCTGAAGACTTGGGGGCTGACAGAATATAAGTAAGCCGGAAGAGCATACCTCATACTTTAGCTGCAACTGCTTGACCATTTCGATTTCTGAGTCACGGCTGGAATGCACATGGCTCAGATAGCTGGACAATATGTCGTTGGCGTTCAGATGGCTATAATGAGAAATGTCAAAACGCACTTTTTGTCTCTCCAAAGCCTCTTGTTTAGCCGTGTGACGAGCCAACACGATGGGATTCCCCGGCTCAACAAAGCAGCTTCCAGTGATCAGAACGTCCTGGGCAGACATCGATGGCGGGTTGGCTGAGCTGGATGGACCAGTAGCAGAAGGATTAACGATGGTATCGTCAGCTGACGGCTCAGGAGGATCTACTTCAGCATTGACATCCGGGTCTTCCGATGCTTTAGCTAATGGAGGAGAAGGTGGCATAGCCGATTCGGGTGCAAGGACTGGCTGGTCTTCCGCCGGCCTAGTCACCTTGGCCTTCTTGGATTTAGCTGACTATGAAAGATATTATGAAACAGTCAGTATAAAAAAGCAGTTTGAAAGACACGGAGGAAAGATGATTTCTTCCTTACCCAGGGGCAGTCTTAAAGGCCGGGAATTGAGTTTGAGATGAGTCGCCAGAAGAGCGGGACACCTCCTGCAAAGATAAAATAAAGTTAATAATACAAGGGAGAAGATCCATTAATGGAAAGTAAAAGGCGAAGGAATAAACCTCATTCTGACGCTTTTGAGGAGTTTGTTGAAGAACAGCGGGCAGTTCATCGACATTCCGGGCCTGACGGCGGCTCTCATGTTGCTGTTTTTTCAAAAGAAAATGAGGGTCCAGATAAGCCAAAGGGTGTGAAAACCTTACTTTCCGGGTTACGACTCAAAGTTTCTGTCTTGGCAAATGGGCTGAGTCGGAGGAAATAGTTACCTCTTCTTCCACAGCCTGACTGGCCCCTGTGTCGTCCTGGCAATGATCAATGTTAATAAGATTATTAAAAAGCTGGCCAAGGGAGTCAAGGGCTACCTCCGACTCAGAAGTATCATCATCAAGCTTCAGCAGGTCTTCAGCGGTGCTCTTCTTCTTCTTCTTCTTCTTTTTAGATCTCCGGGTCGTCTTCTTGGCATTTATGGCAGCGGCTCTTGCTTTCTCGGCAGCTTCGTGGTCGTACTTGGCTTTCCAGAAATCATATTTAGCCTATAAACAAATAAGCAAGATGAAACGTCATGCAGGTATTTAAAACGGTTGAGAAAAATACAAAGAGGAGGAGATCAGAGTTTCTTTACCTCTGGCACTGGGTTAAGCTTGCAGAAGGGGTTTAACCCGACTTTACTGCAGTCTTCGTATTTGCCGTTCACCAGAAGAGTTGACATTGAAACAATATCTTCTTCGGTTAATTGAACGGAGGTGTGATGAAGAGAGTCATCTGGGCCTCCACCATATTCATACATCAATTTTGATCGGCGGCTTAGAGGGATGACCCACCATGCAACCCAGCAATGGGTCAAGTCAACTCCGGTTAAGCCGTTCCCCAATAAAGCGTTAATCCTTTTAATGCATGGTATCAGCTTCTTGCGTTCGGCGGCGGTGAGTTTGTCAGGAAGTGCAAATTTGGAGTCAAGACGCTCTGAGCGATAACCCAGAAGTGGATGCTCATTTGCTGGTGAAGTGTCTTGACAATAGAACCAAGTCTGATTCCAGTCCTTGGGATGACTTGGCAAGACTATTAGGGGGAAGACGACGCCTTGTCGATGCTAAATTGAGATACCTCCAAGTTCCAGGCTAGGGCCATTGGTGCACTCATTTTGGCGGTTCAGATAAAAATACTCTCTAAAGAGTTCCACAGTCGGTTCTTCTTGAAGGTACACCTCGCAGAGAACTTGGAAGTTGCATATATTGGATATGGAATTAGGCCCGGTGTCTTGAGGGTGGAGTTTGAAAAAATGGAGGACATCTCTGAAGAACTTTGAGCCGGGTGGGGAAAAGCCATGGTTCATGTGATCAGAAAAGACAATAACTTCACCGTCTTTTGGATTGGGCCGTTCCTCCTCCGGGTCAGGCGCACGGTAGGACATAACATTCTTCCCTGGTAAAAACATATGGTAAAGAATTCCTTCAGATTGTCCTCAGTGACTGTTGAGGGAACCCAGTTGCAGACAGTCGGTGCTTTGGACGACATGATGTTCAAAAGACGAACTGAAAAGAAAGCCACATACCGGCTTAATTCAATGACAATGGTGAAAGTAAATGATGATGATACAGGGGAGTAATGGCGGCTTAAGTAAGGGCTAATGTCATATAAGGAAAAGTAAGCCGTCACAATAAGCCGCCATGACTACAGATATTTGAGAAAGCAGATTCAGCTAAGTGTTGAGACAAACAAGTTTCCCAAATTGCTTAATATTATTCCAGATCAAATGGCTATCCAAAATGGAAAAAATTCTAGACCTAAAAGTTTAGCGCAGATGAGTTTGTAAGTCCTAATGAGGCCTTTATATTGGGAAAAGGGACCTACTAGTGTCAAGAGCAAGCACAAAACAACTACTGCACAAACATGTATCTCTTTTTGAATCAAGAAGAGGCTGCAGTGGAAGAACTACGAAGAACTGCAATGAACTACGAAGAACATGTGGAAAACATAGAAAGTCCTAATGCAGATCTGAGGAGCAAGAAGGGAAACACTTACAGCCACAGATCCTCCGCGGAAAGTCACTGCCGTTTTCTGGACTGATTCCGGTCGATGCAGCAGCCAAGGTCGATGGAGGGGAGATGCTCTCTGACGGCGACGGAGCTCGAGCAGCAGAGGAGGTCGCGAGAGGAGGAAGACGAAGAAGAGAGGAGAATGAGAAAGACCAGACGCGTGCCTATTTATAAGGGGATAAGCGAACAGGTGGGCGCGAAAATTGAGGAAGACCCGAATAATGGTTATCCAACTAAACAGACGCCTCGATTCTCGAAATTCATTAAAGATGAAGATCCGTTGAGAGATGACGTCATAAAAGTTTTTTGTGTTTTCAAGAGATGACGTCATGGCGGGTTACAAAAACTTCTGCGAGGATAAGAAGATGGATTTTTGTTTAAGTGTTGAAGATTGACAAAGAACAAAGTTCAAAATTAATCTGGGGCCTAATGTTGGGGATATAGCTATCAGCTATGATCCGCCCAGTAGGGGTCGGGTCAGCCCCAATGGCGGGTCACAAAGGAAGCCCAATAAACATTCAAGACGATAGTTTATTAAAAGCTTATAGAAGGCCTAAAGCCTAGAGGCGGCTTAAGGCCCAATATTGTAAACTGCCGTATGTAAGGAAAGACTTGTAAGGAAAGGCATGTAAAAGAAGTCACCGAGCCGGACACGCTGTATGAGCCGGCCGGGACTCTATAGGCCACCAGGCGTCAACCCGTGTATATAAGGGGACGACCCGGTGGCGACTTAGGGCAAAAAACAAGAGACCGATAACCAAGTCGGCGAACTAGCCTCTTGGTGATCGAAAATCCAGCAATATCAACACAACTAGACGTAGGCTTTTACCTTCATTGTAAGGGGCCGAACTAGTATAAAATCTATCGTGTACTTTGTCCCAATTAACCCCTTTAAGCTTCCTAGTTGCAATGGCCCTACGACTAAGTCCTTTTGCTAGGACATCTGCCGTGACAATTCCACGACACATTCGGTTTTAAACATGACACGTATTCAGTACCCGGTTGTCATGTCCACAAAAGAACTTAGTTCGACACATAAGGTACGAAACAAATAGCGACATGCTCACTCTGGACTAGTAGTTTTAACCAAAGTAGCAAACTGACTAGGCCATGGACCCACATTGCGAGTCCAAACTAGACACACACAACCTAATCAATCATCAAGATTACCTAACAGAGATCCCAAGCAACAAGTAAACCACCGATAAACATATGCACGTGGATAACGAGATCACAACAACGAGAGACCGAAATAACGAGGAGATCCTCTCGCCTAGTCCACTCAGCGAGGAGCGTTGTGCCGTCGATGCCGCACTCGACACCCTGCAAAAAAAAGATGCCGCACTTGACACCAGCGTCACTCAATCGGCCCATCACGGTGACGACTGCAGCGTGGGGGCAGTGGCGGAGCTTGATGAAGATTCTTGAGGGCGTGAAGAAGATAAATTATGCATGAACTCTAAGAAACAATCGATATTCAAACCTATAATTAGGGGTAGTTTTCCTGGGAGGGGGCAATGGCCCCCATGAAGCTCCGCCACTGCGCGAGGGGATCTGCACCTGCACAATGGTGGTGCCCTCCTCCTTGTCGCTCGGGGAGCTTCGACGGCTCCCCGGCGGAGAACCCATCGGGTGCAGAGGACGAAGAGGAGTTCCGAAGGGAGGAGCGAGGTGAGCTACTGTATGCATCGCGGTATGGGACATGCACTACCGGAATAACTGGCTATACAGATGTTTTTTCTATGCTGGCGGCTTTTTGTTGAGGCCTCGATATAAATGGACGTATGCTGACGGCCTGGGAAAAACAGTCAGCACAGAGAAGTCATCGGCACACCTCCATCTATGCCGTCGGCATACCTCAGTCTTGGCAGACGGCTGTCGTAGACATAGAAAGGGCATCGGCATATAGGCGGCCCTGGCGACCCAGCCTCCAACGGCCGACTAATGTCGTCAAATCTATGTCGATGACCTTGACAGTGGCCGTCAACATAGGTTATGTCTTTTTTTTAAATGTTTTCTTTGTTTAGTTAAAATTTGATTAATTTAATATATTTTCTCGGGTGAGATTTAAATCTGACTTATTTAAACTTAAACATACACAAACTATATATCAATCTGGGGTCGAATTTCCCATAGATTATGACTATCTAGTTCATTTTTATTTTTGAGTATGTTAGAAATGTGACCTCATGGACTTTTGCATACAGTTCCTTATACTTTATTAAAATCACAAATAATTGATACTTGCATAGATTTTGACAAATTTTATATAGTTTTTCTATTAGAATCTTGAAAGAGTTATGTTGCTATACTATGTTTCCCGCACCACAGAAGATCGTCCGCTGCTCGTCGTCGTCCGTACCACTGCATCTGCATTGTCTCGATTTTTTTTTGAACGGTTTACAAGAGAGATTTTCCTTTTTTTTGGCCAAAGGTTTACAAGAGAGATTACAACTAGAAAAAAGAAAAGCTAGCCACTGTCTAGCATTTTCCCTGAGTTCCAGCTTCTTAAAGTGAAAGATCCAGAGAGAGAATCCGGAGTGCCGACGAACACCGTTGACATCTGAAGTGCCGGGGAACAGCAGGTGAACCGGAAGGGAACATTATCCGGCGACATCCTGATGGAGACCTGATTGCCGTACATCTGTGCGTGTATGCTTCCAACCACATCCACAGGCACGGCGCATGGGACATTTGGACGTTGTCCCTACTCCCCTAGCCATGGAAGCTCCAAAAGGCTTCGGTCCCAGACCCCAGTCGTGCCCCGACGCGCCAAAGCTTTCGTTCTCCAGATCCCATCTCAGGCACATGATGAACCAGTGGCCTGCGCGGGAGCACGGATCCACTTCATCGTCAGAAACAAAAAAGAACAGGGGGCCGAACGTCCTTAGGGCACCACCACCACCAAGCGGCACGTACACGGAGGCGCCAGGTGTGGTGAAAGCAAAAGCTCCGATGAATAGCAGCGCCACGTTCACGGACGGTGATTGCTCTCGTTCCCTGCTCCGGCTCACGGCCTGATCTGTTTTTGCACTGGACAGTTGACGCGGTATACACGGAGTAGTAGTAGCATATGCATACAGTGTGATTTGTTCTAGAGAGAGTTATGCCCTACATTGTGGGACCTGGCTTTGATTCAAGTGGCTGGCTGTTCGTGCTCGCTCGTGCGGATTCCTCACGCCGATGTCCTAACTTTCTTGATTAATAAGTCTGCTAAAATCTGCATTCGGCAACTTAAAGCATCTACAACCGAATCCCATACCCGCTCCAAATGCTCGGACGGGCTGTCTGGTCGGTGTCCGAACGCAAAAATGCCGCCCAATTGGGCACCCCATAACTGGACCAAACACCCGAACTGACTGGCACTCCTCATATTCAGCCTAAATTTTAGGCGGATATGGAGACTCCTGGACGCGTCTGGACACGCCCGTCATGTCGGACAGATCGGGAGAGCCCGCGCAATTCACCTGTATTTGCCCCCCGCCCCCTTCCTTGCCACCGAAGGTCAGCACCACCGGACAACGCCACTTGACTTAAAAAAGTTATATGGTCATCGATGTACCTTTTCGGATTCGGACGAACATGTCGAAAATGACTTCTTTGTTACAAAGAGAGAAAATTGATAGTGACCATCCACAACCTTCAAAAAGGATATGTTGATGACCGAAGGTTATCTCTATGGAGGAGTCGGCTATTTAAGCCGACCGCGTCACTCCTCGCGTGGCAAGGTGGGACTAAACCCCTAACCAATCACGCACACACATAGGCTTTGTCAAGGCGGACCCACCCAAATCGTCTGAAAATACTACCAGTTTAGTCTCACCTCCTCGGGCGAGGCACGCGCCGACCGGCTTAAATAGTCGCGTCGACAGATGTCGGTAAGTTTCTCTCTTGTTGCATTAGGTCCATCAATTATCGTTGTGTGAACAAGGCAACTTGACACTAGATTGCATTTCATCAACCGATAATTGTTCATCGAGTGTCAAGTTCATCTCGTTCATTGATGACCCACAAGTATAGGGGATCTATCGTAGTCCTTTCGATAAGTAAGAGTGTCGAACCCAACGAGGAGCAGAAGGAAATGATAAGCAGTTTTCAGCAAGGTATTCTCTGCAAGCACTGAAATTATAGGTAATAGATAGTTTTGTAATAAGATAATTTGTAACGAGCAACAAGTAACAAAAGTAAAAAAAGTGCAGCAAGGTGGCCCAATCCTTTTTGTAGCAAAGGACAAGCCTGGACAAACTCTTAATATAGAGAAAAGCGCTCCCGAGGACACATGGGCATTATCGTCAAGCTAGTTTTCATCACATTCATATGATTCCCGTTCGGTACTTTGATAATTTGGTATGTGGGTGGACCGGTGCTTGGGTACTGTCCTTACTTGAACAAGCATCCTACTTATGATTAACCTCTATTGCAAGCATCCGCAACTACAACAAATGTATTAAGGTAAACCTAACCATAGCATGAAACATATGGATCCAAATCAGTCCCTTACGAAGCAACGCATAAACTAGGGTTTAAACTTCTGTCACTCTAGCAACTCATCATCTACTTATTACTTTCCAATGCCTTCCTCTAGACCCAAATAATGGTGAAGTGTCATGTAGTCGACGTTCACATAACACCACTAGAGGAGAGACAACATACATCTCATCAAAATATCGAACGAATACCAAATTCACATGACTACTAATAGCAAGACTTCTTTCATGTCCTCAGGAACAAATGTAACTACTCACAAAGCATATTCATGTTCATAATCAGAGGGGTATTAGTGTGCATATAGGATCTTAACATATGATCTCCCACCAAGTAAACCAACTAGCATCAACTAAAAGGAGTAATCAACACTACTAGCAACCTACAGGTACCAATCCCAGACTTAGAGACAAGAATTGGATACAAGAAATGAACTAGGGTTTGAAAGGAGATGGTGCTGGTGAAGATGTTGATGGAAATTGGGCCCCTCCCGATGAGAGGAGCGTTGGTGATGACGATGGTGATGATTTCCCCCTCCCGGAGGGAAGTTTCCCCGGCAGAACAGCTTCGCTAGAGCCCTAGATTGGTTCCTCCAAGGTTCCGCCTCATGGCGGCGGAGTCTCGTCCCGAAAGATTGCTTATGATTTTTTCCTCAACGAAAGACTCTATATAGTAGAAGATGGGCATCGGAGGGCCACCAGGGGGCCCATGAGGAAGGGGGCGCGCCCCCCACCCTCGTGGCTGGTGAGTGGCCCCCCTCTGGTACTTCTTGCGCTCAATATTTTTATATATTCTGAAAATAACTTCCATGAAGTTTCAGGACTTTTGGAGCTGTGCAGAATAGGTCTCTAATATTTGCTCCTTTTCCAGCCCAGAATCCCAGCTGCCGGCATTCTTCCTCTTTATGTAAACCTTGTAAAATAAGAGAGAATAGGCATAAGTATTGTTACATAATGTGTAATAACAACCCATAATGCAATAAATGTCGATATAAAGCATGATGCAAAATGGACGTATCAACTCCCCAAGCTTAGACCTCGCTTGTCCTTAAGCTAAAGCCAAAATCGAAAAATATGTCCACATGTTTAGAGATAGATGTGTCGATAAAAATAAAATACGTACATGAGGGCATCATGATCATTCTTAGAACAACAGCTTATATAATTATTTTCATATGATCTCTTATGCTAGAGTAACAATTCAATCACAATTTCAAGTATGAATCATAAACTTCATTGAAAACAAACAAACTATAATTTCAGTCATTGAAGCAATTGCAATTTATCATAACATAGGAAAGAGTCAATATAAGAGCTTTTCAGCAAGACCACATACTCAACCATCTTTTAGTCTTTCACAATTGCTAACACTCACACAATATTTATGGGTATGAAGTCTTAATCAGACACAGAGAAAGATATGGGCTTATAGTTTTGCCTCCCAACGTTTTACCTCAAGGGTAATGTCAACAATAATAGTTCATGAAAACTCACATCCAATTAGCCATATATACCAGGATCCTTCCAACATATTGTGCTTGTCAAAAGATAAAATGTAAAAAGGAAAGGTGAAGATCACCATGACTCTTATGTAAGGTAGGAGATAAAAGTAAAAGATAGGCCCTTCGCAGAGGGAAGCAGAGGTTGTCATGCGCTTTTATGGTTGGTTGCACAAAATCTTAATGCGAAAGAAGGTCACTTTATATTGCCACTTGTGATATGGACCTTTATTATGCAGTCCGTCGCTTTTATTTCTTCCACATCACAAGAGCGTATAAAGCTTATTTTCTCCCACACTAATAAGTCATACATATTTAGAGAGCAATTTTTATTGCTTGCACCGATGACAACTTACTTGAAGGATCTTACTCAATCCATAGGTAGATATGGTGGACTCTCATGGCAAAACTGGGTTTAAGGGTATTTGTAAGCACAAGTAGTATCTCTACTTGGTGCAAAGAGTTTAGCTAGCATGAGGGGGAAAGGCAAGCTCAACCATGTGGATGATCCATGGCAATATAATTTATCTTAGATGTAAGAAAACATAACCCATTACGTTGTCTTCCTTGTCCAACGTCAACTCTTTAGCATATCATATTTTAATGAGTGCTCACAATCATAAAAGATGTCCAAGATAGTATATTTATATGTGAAGACCTCTCTTTCTTTATTACTTCCTATTAATTGCAACGATGACCAAAACTATGTTTGTCAACTCTCAACAACTTTTATTCATCATACTCTTTATATGTGAGCTCATTACTCTCCATAAGATCCATATGATCTCTTTTATTCTTTTTATTTCTTCTCTTTTCTTTTATTCACTCAAGATCATGGCAAAATAATCAAGCCCTTGACTCAACACTAATCTTTATTATATAGCTCACTGACTCGATTACATAGAGGGATCATAAAGCAAAACTCAAAACTAGATCATACCAAAAACTTTATTCTACTAGATCAAGATATTACTAAAAGGATCGAACTAAGAAAAACGATAAAGATAGGAGTGTTATGGTGATATGATACAGGGGAACCTCCCCCAAGCTTGGCAGTTGCCAAGGGGAGTGCCGATACCCATATGATTATGTCTCCTTTGTTGGTGAAGAAGGTGATGGTTTTGTTGATGGCGTAGGCTTGTTCCTTAATTTGCGCTTGAGGACAGAATTTTGGTCCCTTAGGTCATCGATCTCCTGCTCCAGGCTCAGTATCTTTTTGCATAGTTCCTGCTTGTTTTCCTGCAAGAGGCGAAAAGGGATAAACTCGATCTTAGGTTTCTTTACTCTATCCGGGAGGCTTGACTTTTTGAACTCCACATGCATGTCCTCAGGTTGAGGTAATGGGACTTCATCTTCTTCTGAGCTCGTCTCTTCCCTTCCCTTGGGTTCGTAGTCCTCTTCTTCTTCCGTAGTCCAACCACAATGCTCCACATCCCCATAGACCTTAGGATCTGCAAGGTAGTCAGCCACATAGCTTTCTCCTTCCGAATCCTGGGACGACATGTTGCTCTAATCTGCAGCAGGACAGCTCGAAACAAACACAGTAGATATTTGCATGATGCGGAGGTCAAAACCTTCGAGAGATTAAATAATGAATTTTCACTGACCAAAATACGTAACGTGCAAGAAAATGGAGTCCGGAGAGCGCACGAGGTGCCCATGAGGTAGGGGGCGCGCCCTCCACCCTCGTGGAGCCCTCGTGTCCTTCCCGGACCGCTTCTTATTTTTCTATTTTTCTAAATATTCCAAAACGGAGAAAAATTGCCATTAGAACTATTTTGGAGTCGGTTTACTTACCGTACCACGTACCTATTCCTTTTCGGAGTCTGAAACGTTCTGGAAAGTGTCCCTTATGTATTCCTCCGGGGTTACGGTTTCAATAACATTGTTTTCAACATTTATAGGATTACCTGAGATATAATGTTTGATTCTTTGACTGTTCACCACCTTCGGATTTGTGCTTTTGAAGTTGTTGATTTTTATGGCACCGGAACGATAGACCTCCTCGATAACGTAAGGACCTTCCCATTTAGAGAGAAGCTTTCCTGCAAAAAATCTTAAACTAGAGTTGTATAGCAATACATAATCACCTACATTGAACTCACGCTTTTGTATTCTTTTGTCATGCCATTTTTTAACTTTTTCTTTAAACAATTTGGCATTCTCATAGGCTTGGGTTCTCCATTCATCAAGTGAGATAATGTCAAATAACCTCTTCTTAGCAGCAAGTTTGAAATCATAATTGACCTATTTAATAGCCCAACAAGCCTTATGTTCTAGTTCGAGAGGTAAGTGACATGCTTTTCCATAAACCATTTTATACAGAGACATACCCATAGGATTTTTATATGCAGTTCTATAGGCCCATAATGCATCATCAAGTTTCTTGGACCAATTCTTTCTAGATCTATTAACAGTCTTTTGCAAAATTAATTTGAGCTCTCTGTTACTCAATTCTACTTGACCACTAGACTGTGGGTGATAAGGACATGCAATTCTATGATTGACATCATACTTAGCAAGCATTTTACGGAAAGCACCATGAATAAAATGTAAACCACCATCAGTCATTAAATATCTAGGGACTCCAAACCTCGAAAAAATAACTTCTTTAAGCATCTTAATAGAGGTGTTATGATCAGCACTACTAGTTGGAATAACTTCTACCCACCTAGTAACGTAATCAACAGCAACTAAAATATGTGTATATCCATTAGAGGCAGAAAAAGGTCCCATATAATCAAAGCCCCAAACATCAAATGGTTCAATAACAAGTGAATAATTCATAGGCATTTCTTGACGTCTACTAATATTACCAATTCTTTGACATTTATCACAAGATAAGACAAACTTACGGGCATCCTTGAAGAGAGTAGGCCAATAAAAACCGGATTGCAATACCTTATGTGCAGTTCTATCTCTAGCGTGGTGTCCTCCATAAGCTTCGGAGTGACACTTGCGTAGGATATGTTCCTGTTCATGCTCAGGTACACAATGTCTAATAACACCATCTACTCCTTTATAAAGATGTGGGTCATCCCAAAAGTAATGCCTTAAATCATAGAAAAACTTTTTCTTTTGCTGGTATGTGAAACTAGGTGGTATAAATTTAGCAACAATGTAATTAGCATAATCAGCATACCATGGAGCAGTATGAGAAGCATTTATGACATTTAATTGTTCATCAGGAAAGTTATCATCAATAGGTAGTGGGTCATCAAGAACATTTTCCAACCTAGACAAGTTATCTGCAACGGGGTTGTCGGCTCCCTTTCTATCAATAATATGCAAATCAAATTCTTGTAGCAAGAGAACCCATCTAATAAGTCTAGGTTTAGCATCTTTCTTTTCCATAAGATATTTAATAGCAGCATGATCCTTGTGAATAGTTACTTTAAAATCAACAATATAAGTTCTGAACTTATCACAAGCAAATACAACTGCTAAGAATTATTTTTCGGTTGTAGCATAATTTCTCTGGGCATTGTCTAGAGTTTTGCTAGCATATTGAATAACATTTAATTTCTTATGAACTCTTTTCCCTAGAACAACACCCACACCATAATCACTAGCATCACACATAATTTCAAAAGGTAAATTCTAATCAGGTGGCTGAACAATAGGTGCAGAGATCAATGCTTTCTTAAGTATTTCAAATGCTTCTACACAATCATTATCAAAGACGAACGATATATATTTTTGTAATAAATTAGTCAGAGGCCGAGAAATTTTTGAGAAGTCCTTAATGAACCTCCTATAAAAGCCGGCATGACCAAGGAAACTTCTTATACCTTTGATGTCCTTGGGACACGACATCTTTTCAATAGCATCAACTTTAGCTTTATCAACTTCAATGCCCCTTTCAGAAATTTTATGCCCCAAGACAATACCTTCATTAACCATAAAGTGGCACTTCTGTTAGTTTCTTCACATCTCTGCAAAACTCGATCAAGGTTGCTTAAGCAATCATCAAAAGAGGATCCATAAACGGAGAAATCATCCATGAATACCTCACAAATCTTTTCACAAAAATCAGAGAATATAGCCATCATGCATCTTTGAAAGGTAGTAGGTGCATTGCATAAACCAAAAGGCATATGTCTATAAGCAAAAGTACCGAAAGGGCAAGTAAAAGTGGTCTTTGATTGGTCATCAGCTAACACTGGTATTTGAGAGAAACCAGAATAACCGTCTAGAAAGCAAAAATGTGTATGTTTGGATAATCTTTCTAGCATTTGATCAATGAAAGGTAAGGGGTAATGATCTTTTTAGTAGCCTTATTTAATTTGTAGAAATCAATTACCATCCTATAACCTATAATAATTCTTTGCGGAATCAATTCATCTTTATCATTGGGAACGACAGTAATACCTCCCTTCTTAGGAACACAATGGACAAGACTTACCCACTGACTATCAGCAATGGGATAAATTATACCTGCCTCAAGGAGCTTTAGTATTTCTTTTCTTACCACTTCTTTCATCTTAGGATTCAGCCGTAGTTGGTGATCAATAACCGGTTTGGCATCTTTCTCCAAATTTATTTTGTGTTGACATAGAGTGGGACTAATGCCCTTAAGATCATCAAGAGTATATCCAATAGCAGCACGGTGCTTCTTCAGAATTTTCAATAATGTTTCTTCCTCCTTCTCCGAAAGGTTAGCACTAATAATAACAGGATATATCTTCTTTTCATCAAGATAAGCATATTTAAGAGTATCAGGCAATGGTTTAAGCTCAAACACGGGATCACCCTTGGGTGGAGGAGGATCCCCTAAGATTTCAACAGGCAAGTTGTCTTTCAGAATAGTCCCTGTTTAAATAACACCTCAGCTATTTCCCTTCTTTCATTCATAAACATATCATTTTCATGGTCTAGCAAATATTGTTCTAAAGGATCACTACGAGGTACGGCAATAGAAGCAAGACCAATAATTTCATCTTTACTAGGCAATTCCTCTTCACGGTGTTGTATACGAAATTTAGAAAAGTTGAACTCATGAGACATATCACCTAAACTAATAGTAACAACATCCTTTTTGCAGTCTATCCTAGCATTAACAGTGTTTAAGAAGGGTCTACCAAATATAATGGGACAAAAGCTATCTTGTGGGGAACCAAGAACAAGAAAATCAGTAGGATATTTAGTTTTCCCACACAAGACTTCAACATCTCTAACAATCCCAATTGGTCAAATAGTATCTCTATTAGCAAGTTTAATTGTGACATCAATTTCTTCTAACTCAGCAGGTGCAATATCATGCATAATTTCTCTGTATAAGTCAATAGGTATTGCACTAGCACTAGCACCCATATCACACAAGCCATGATAACAATGATCTCCTATTTTAACAGAAATAACAAGCATGCCTACCACATGTCTATATTTATCTTTAGCACAAGGTTTAGCAATTCTAGCAGTTTCATCACAGAAATAAATAACATGCCCATCAATATTATCAGCCAAGAGATCCTTAACAATAGCAATATTAGGTTCAACTTTAACTTGCTCAGGAGGTGTATAGGTTCTAATACTGCTTTTATGAACCACAGTTGAAGCTTTAGCATGATCTTTTATCCTAACAGGAAAATGTGGTTTCTCAACATAAGCAGTAGGAACAATAGGATCATTATAAGTGATAGTCTTTTCTTCAACTTTAATAGGTGCAACTAATTTTAATTCTATGGGGGGATGATATTTAAACCACTTCTCGTTAGGGAGATCAACATGAGTAGCAAAAGATTCACAGAAAGAAGCTACTATCTCAGAGTCAAGTCCATATTTGGTGCTAAATTTACGAAAAACATCGGTATCCATAAAATATTTAACACAATCAAACTTAGGTGTCATACCTGACTCCTTACCTTCATCGAGATCCCAATCTTCAGAGTTGCGTATAATTCTTTCCAATAAATCTCATTTGAATTCAATAGTCTTCATCATAAAAGAGCCAGCACAAGAAGTATCGAGCATGGTGCGATTGTTATCAGAAAGCCGAGCATAAAATTTTTGGATAATCATTTCTCTTGAGAGCTCATGATTGGGGCATGAATATAACATTTATTTAAGCCTCCCCCAAGCTTGAGCGATGCTTTCTCCTTCGCGAGGCCAAAAATTATATATGTAATTGCGATCACGATGAACAAGATGCATAGGATAAAACTTCTGATGAAATTCCAGTTTCAATCATTTGTAGTTCCATGATCCCATATCATCACATAGCCTATACCATGTCAATGCATCTCCCTCCAAAGATAAAGGGAAGACCTTCTTCTTGATAACATCATCGGGCATACCTGCAAGCTTAAATAATCCACAAACTTCATCCACATATATTAGGTGCTCATCAGGATGTAATGTTCCATCTCCTGCAAAAGGATTAACTAGCACTTTTTCTACCATACCTGAAGGAATTTCAAAGTAGACATTTTCATTTTCAGTAGGTTCAGTAGGTTGAGGAGCAACTCTTTGCTCTACTGGTCGAGGTGAAGATACCCCGAACAAGCCCCTCAGAGGATTACTTTCCATAGTAACAAGTGACAGTAAATTTCAGCACACTATATAAATTTTTCCTTACCAAATTCCACCTACCAAAGGCGCTTCACTCCCCGGCAATGGCACCAAAAAAGAGTCTTGATGACCCACAAGTATAGGGGATCTATCGTAGTCCTTTCGATAAGTAAGAGTGTCGAACCCAACGAGGAGCGGAAGGAAATGATAAGCGGTTTTCAGCAAGGTATTCTCTGCAAGCACTGAAATTATAGGTAATAGATAGTTTTGTGATAAGATAATTTGTAACGAGCAACAAGTAACAAAAGTAAATAAAGTGCAGCAAGGTGGCCCAATCCTTTTTGTAGCAAAGGACAAGCCTGGACAAACTCTTATCTAGAGAAAAGCACTCCCAAGGACACATGGGGATTATCGTCAAGCTAGTTTTCATCACATTCATATGATTCACATTCGGTACTTTGATAATTTGGTATGTGGGTGGACCGATGCTTGGGTACTGTCCTTACTTGGACAAGCATCCCACTTATGATTAACCTCTATTGCAAGCATCCGCAACTGAAGGAAATATGCCCTAGAGGCAATAATAAAGTTATTATTTATTTCCTTATATCATGGTAAATGTTTATTATTCATGCTATAATTGTATTAACCGGAAACATGATACATGTGTGAATACATAGACAAACAGAGTGTCACTAGTATGCCTCTACTTGACTAGCTCGTTGATCAAAGATGGTTATGTTTCCTAGCCATAGACAAAGAGTTGTCATTTGATTAACGGGGTCACATCATTAGGAGAATGATGTGATTGACTTGACCCATTCTGTTAGCTTAGCACTTGATTGTTTAGCTTGTTGCTATTGCTTTCTTCATGACTTATACATGTTCCTATGACTATGAGATTATGCAACTCCCGTTTACTGGAGGAACACTTTGTCTGCTACCAAACGTCACAACGTAACTGGGTGATTATAAAGGTGCTCTACAGGTGTCTCCGATGGTACTTGTTGAGTTGGCATGGATTGAGATTAGGATTTGTCACTCCGATTGTCGGAGAGGTATCTCTGGGCCCTCTCAGTAATGCACATCACTATAAGCCTTGCAAGCAATGCAACTAATGAGTTAGTTGCGGGATAGTGCATTACGGAACAAGTAAAGAGACTTGCCGGTAACGAGATTGAACTAGGTATTGAGATACCGACGATCGAATCTCGAGCAAGTAACATACTGATGACAAAGGGAACAACGTATGTTGTTATGCGGTTTGACCGATAAAGATCTTCGAAGAATATGTAGGAGCCAATATGAGCATCCAAGTTCCGCTATTGGTTATTGACCGGAGACGTGTCTCGGTCATGTCTACATAGTTCTCGAACCCGTAGGGTCCGCACGCTTAAAGTTCGATGACAGTTATACTATGAGTTTATATGTTTTGATGTATCGAAGGTAGTTCGGAGTCCCGGATGAGATCAGGGACATGACGAGGAGTCTCGAAATGGTTGAGATGTAAAGATCGATATATTGTACGACTATATTCGGACATCGGAAAGGTTCCGAGTGGTTCGGGTATTTTTCGGAGTACCGGGGAGTTACAGGAATACGGGGGAAGAAGTATATGGGCCTTATTGGGCTTTAGGGGAGAGAGAGAGGCAGGCCGCGCGACCCCCAATGACTAGTCCGAATTGGACTAAGGGGAGGGGCGGCGCCCCCTCCTTCCTTCTCTTCCCTCTTCCCCATCCTTGTCTCCTACTCCTACTACTTGGAAAGGGGAGGAATCCTACTCCCGGTGGGAGTAGGACTCCTCCAGGGCGTGCCATAGGGGCCAGCCCTCTCCTCCTCCTCCACTCCTTTATATACGGGGAGGGAGGCACCCCTTGGAGACACAACAATTGATCTCTTGGATCTTTTAGCCGTGTGCGGTGCCCCTCTCCACCATAGTCCACCTCGATAATATCGTAGCGGTGCTTAGGCGAAGCCCTGCGACGGTAGAACATCAACATCGTCACCACACCATCGTGCTGACGGAACTCTCCCTCAAAGCTCGGCTGGATCGGAGTTCGAGGGACGTCATCGAATTGAACGTGTCCAGAACTCGGAGGTGCCGTGCGTTCGGTAGTTGATCGGTCGGATCGTGAAGACGTACGACTACATCAACCGCGTTGTCATAATGCTTCCGCTTTCGGTCTACTAGGGTACGTGGACACATTCTCCCCTCTCGTTGCTATGCATCACCATGATCTTGCGTGTGCATAGGATTTTTTTTTTGAAATTACTACGTTCCCCAACAGTGGCATCCGAGCCTGATTTTATGCGTAGATGTTATATGCACGAGTAGAACACAAGTGAGTTGTGGGCGATACAAGTCATACTGCTTACCAGCATGTCACACTTTGGTTCGGCGGTATTGTTGGATGAAGTGGCCCGGACCGACATTACACGTATGCTTACGCGAGACTGATTCTACCGACGTGCTTTGCACACAGGTGGCTGGCGGGTGTCAGTTTCTCCAACTTTAGTTGAACCGAGTGTGGCTACGCCTGGTCCTTGAGAAGGTTAAAACAACACTAACTTGACGAACTATCATTGTGGTTTCGATGCGTAGGTAAGAACAGTTCTTGCTCAGCCCGTAGCAGCCACGTAAAACTTGCAACAACAAAGTAGAGGACGTCTAACTTGTTTTTGCGGGGCATGTTGTGATGTGATATGGTCAAGACGTGATGAGATATAAGTTTTTGTATGAGATGATCATGTTTTGTTGAAGTTATCGGCAATTGGCAGAAGCCTTATAGTTGTCTCTTTATTGCATAAGATGCAAGTGCCAAATAATTGCTTTACTTTATCGCTATGCGATAGCAATATTTGGCGAGATGACCATGTGACGACACATTGATATAGATCAAGATGATGGAGATCATGGTGTCATGCCGGTGATGATGGAGATCATGACGATGCTTTGGAGAGAGAGATCAAAGGCACAAGATGATGATGGCCATATCATGTCACATATTTTGATTGCATGTGATGTTTATCTTTTATACATCTTACTTTGCTTAGTTATGATGGTAGAATTATAAGATGATCTCTCAGTAAATTTCAAGATAAGAGTGTTCTCCCTGAGTATGCACCGTTGCCAAAGTTCGTCGTGCCCAGACACCACGTGATGATCGGGTGTGATAAGCTCTACGTCCATCTACAACGGGTGCAAGCCAGTTTTGCACACACAGAAATACTCGGGTTAAACTTGACGAGCCTAGCATATGCAGATATGACCTCGGAACACTAGAGACTGAAAGGTCGAGCGTGAATCATATAGTAGATATGATCAACATAATGATGTTCATCATTGAAAACTACTCCATCTCACGTGATGATCGGTTATTGTTTAGTCGATTTGGATCACGTGATCACTTAGATGATTAGAGCGATGTCTATCTAAGTGGGAGTTCTTAAGTAATTTGATTAATTGAACTTTAATTTATCATGAACTTAGTCCTGGTAGTATTAGAATATCTATGTTGTAGATCAATAGCTCGCGTTTAGCTCCCCTATTTTATTTTTGATATGTTCCTAGAGAAAACTAAGTTGAAAGATGTTAGTAGCAATGATGCGGATTGGATCCGTGATCTGAGGATTATCCTCATTGCTGCACAGAAGAATTATGTCCTTGATGCACCGCTAGGTGACGGGCCTATTGCATGAGCAGATGCAGACGTTATGAACGTTTAGCTAGCTCAATATGATGACTACCTTATAGTTTAGTGCACCATGCTTAACAGCTTAGAATCGGGACTTCAACGACGTTTTGAACATCATGGATCATATGAGATGTTCTAGGAGTTGAAGTTAATATTTCAAGCAAATACCCGAGTTGAGAGATATGAAGTCTCCAACAAGTTCTATAGCTACAAGATGGAGGAGAATAGCTCAACCAGTAAGCATGTGCTCAGATTGTCTGAGTACTACAATCACTTGAATCAAGTGGGAGTTAATATTCCAGATAAAATAGTGATTAATAGAATTCTCTAGTCACCATCACCAAGTTAGTAGAACTTCGTGATGAACTATAGTATGCAAGGGATGACGAAAACGATTCCCAAGTTTTTCATGATGATGAAATCGATGAAGGTAGAAATCAAGAAAGAGCATCAAGTGTTGATGATTAACAATACCACTAGTTTCAAGAAAAGGGGAAGGGGAAAGGGAAAGAAAGGGAACTTCAAGAAGAACGGCACGCAAGTTGCTGCTCAAAGTGAAGAAGCCCAAGTCAGGACCTAAGCCTGAGACTAAGTGCTTCTACTGCAAAGGGACTGGTCACTAGAAGCGGAACTGCCCCAAGTATTTGGCGAATAAGAAGGATGGCAAAGTGAACAATGCTATATTTGATATACATGTTATTGATGTGTACTTTACTAGTGTTTATAGCAACCCCTCGGTATTTGATGCTGGTTCAGGTGCTAAGAGTAGTAAATCGAAATGGGAGTTGCAGAATGAACAGAGACTAGTTAAGGATGAAGTGACGATGAGTATTGGAAGTGGTTCCAAGATTGATGTGATCATCATCACACACTCCCTATACTTTCAGGATTAGTGTTAAACCTAAATAAATGTTATTTGGTGTTTGCGTTGAGCATGAATATGATTTGATCATGTTTATTGCAATACAGTTATTCATTTAAGTTAGAGAATAATTGTTGTTCTGTTTACATGAATAAAACCTTCTATGGTTATACACCCAATGAAAATGGTTCATTGGATCTCGATCGTAGTAATACACATATTCATAATATTGAAGCCCAAAGATGCAAATTTAATAATGATAGTGCAACTTATTTGTGGCACTGCCGTTTAGGTCATATTGGTGTAAAGCACATGAAGAAAATCCATGCTGATGGGCTTTTGGAATCACTTGATTATGAATCAGTTGATGCTTGCGAACCATGCCTCAGGGGCAAAGATGAATAAGACTCCGCTCTCCAGAACAATAGAGCGAGCAAATGACTTATTGGATATAATACATACTGATGTATGAGGTCCGATGAGTGTTGAGGCTCGCGGCGGGTATCGTTATTTTTTGACCTTCACAGATGATTTGAGCAGATATGGGTATATCTACTTGAAGAAACACAAGTCTGAAACATTTGAAAATTTCAAAGAATTTCAGAGTGAAGTGGAAAATCATTGTAACAAGAAAATAAAGTTTCTATGATCTGATCGCAGAGGCGAATATTTGAGTTACGAGTTTGGTCTTCAATTAAAACAGTGTGGAATAGTTTCACAAACTCATGCCACCTGGAACACCACAGCGTAATGGCGTGTCTGAACGTCGTAATCGTACTTTACTAGATATGGTGCGATCTATGATGTCTCTTACGGATTTACCGCTATCGTTTTGGGGTTATGCATTAGAGACAGCTGCATTCACATTAAAAAGGGGCACCATCTAAATCCGTTGAGACGACACCGTATGAACTGTGGTTTAGCAAGAAACCTAAGCTGTCGTTTCTTAAAGTTTGGGGTTGCAATGCTTATGTGAAAAAGTTTCATTTTGATAAGCTCAAACCCAAGTCGTAGAAGTGCATCTTCATAGGATACCTAAAAATAACCGTTGGGTACACCTTCTATCACAGATCCGAAGGCAAGATATTGGTTGCTGAGAATGGATCCTTTCTAGAGAAGGAGTTTCTCTCGAAAGAAGTGAGTGGGAGGAAAGTATAACTTGATGAGGTAACTGTACCTGGTCCCTTATTGGAAAGTAGTTCATCACAAAAATCTGTTTCTGTGACTCCTACACCAATTAGTGAGGAAGCTAATGATGATGATCATGTAACTTCAGATCAAGTTACTACCGAACCTCATAGGTAAACCAGAGTTAGATCCGCACCAGAGTGGTACGGTAATCCAGTTCTGGAAGTCATGTTACTTGACCATGACGAGCCTACGAACTATGAGGAAGCGATGATGAGCCCAGATTCCACGAAATGGCTTGAGGCCATGAAATCTGAGATGGGATCCATGTATGAGAACAAAGTATGGACTTTGATTGACTTGCCCGATGATCGGCGAGCCACGATGTGAACTATGTGTGTTAATCACATGGCAATGTGATCTAGATTATTGACTCTAGTGCAAGTGGGAGACTGAAGGAAATATGCCCTAGAGGCAATAATAAAGTTATTATTTATTTGCTTATTTCATGATAAATGTTTATTATTCATGCTAGAATTGTATTAACCAGAAACATAATACATGTGTGAATACATAGACAAACAAAGTGTCACTAGTATGCCTCTACTAGACTAGCTCGTTAATCGAAGATGGTTATGTTTCCTAACCATAGACATGTGTTGTCATTTGATTAACGGGATCACATCATTAGGAGAATGATGTGATTGACATGACCCTTTCCATTAGCTTAGCACCCGATCGTTCAGTATGTTGCTATTACTTTCTTCATGACTTATACATGTTCCTATGACTATGAGATTATGCAACTCCCGTTTACCAGAGGAACACTTTGTGTGCTACCAAACGTCACAACGTAACTGGGTGATTATAAAGGAGCTCTACAGGTGTCTCCAAAGGTACATGTTGGGTTGACGTATTTCGAGATTAGGATTTGTCACTCCGATTGTTGGAGAGGTATCTCTGTGCCCTCTCGGTAATGCACATCACATAAGCCTTGCAAGCATTGCAACTAATGAGTTAGTTGCGAGATGATGTATTACGAAACGAGTAAAGAGACTTGTCGGTAACGAGATTGAACTAGTTATTGAGATACCAACGATCGAATCTCGGGCAAGTAACATACCGATGACAAAGGGAACAACGTATGTTGCTATGCAGTCTGACCGATAAAGATCTTCGTAGAATATGTGGGAGCCAATACGAGCATCCAGGTTCCGCTATTGGTTATTGACCGGCGACGTGTCTCGGTCATGTCTACATTGTTCTCGAACCCGTAGGGTCCGCACGCTTAAGGTTTCGATGACAGTTATATTATGAGTTTATGAGTTTTGATGTACCGAAGGAGTTCGGAGTCCCGGATGAGATCGGGGACATGGCGAGGAGTCTCGAATTGGTCAAGACGTAAAGATCGATAAATTGGACGACTATATTCGGACATCGGAAAGGTTCCGAGTGATTCGAGTATTTTTCGGAGTACCGGAGAGTTACGGGAATTCGCCGGGGAGTATATGGGCCTTATTGGGCTTTAGGGGAAAGAGATAGGAGAGGTTGGGCGCCCCCCAAGGCCTAGTCCGAATTGGACTAGGGGGAAGGGTTGTGCCCCCTCCTTCCTTCTCTTCTCCTTTCCCTTGCCTTGACTCCTACTCCTACTACATGGAAGGACTCCTAGTTGGACTAGGAAAGGGGGAATCCTACTCCCGGTGGGAGTAGGACACCCCTAGGGCGCGCCATAGAGAGGGCCGGCCCTCCCCTCCTCCACTCCTTTATATACGGGGGCAGGGGGCACCCCATAGACACACAAGTTGATCTTCAAGATCGTTCTCTTAGCCGTGTGCGGTGCCCCCCTCCACCATACTCCTCGATAATATTGTAGCGGTGCTTAGGCGAAGCCCTACGACGGTAGAACATCAAGATTGTCACCACGCCGTCGTGCTGACAGAACTCTTCCCCGACACTTTCCTGGATCGGAGTCCGGGATCGTCATCGAGCTGAACGTGTGCTAAAACTCGGAGGTGCCGTAGTTTCGGTGCTTGATCGGTCGGGCCGTGAAGACGTACGACTACATCAACCGCGTTGTCATAAAGCTTCCGTTGTCGGTCTACAAGGGTATGTAGACAACACTCTCCCCTCTCGTTGCTATGCATCACCATGATCTTGCGTGTGCGTAGGAATTTTTTTGAAATTACTACGTTCCCCAACAAGTGTCAACCCACCAATCGGTGGGCTGACAAACTGAAAGTATGGTAAATAGATTACCATACCCACATGCCCCATCATTGTTGCTCAGAAGGACATTCACAGACTTGGAGTCCTGTGCTGGCTTCTTGTACTTGTTTGGGCACTTGTTTGCCCTATGTTCATCTGAACCAAAAGTAAAACAACCATCTCTCTTTCTGTCTTTCTTCTTACCCTTCTTCTTAAAGGTAGTATTCTCCTGGACATAGTTCTTTCCCTTGAACTTGTGGAAGTTCTTCTTGTTGGGCATCGTAGCAGAAATTTAAAATTTTCTACACATCACCAAGATCAATCTATGGAGTATTCTAGCAACGAGGGGAAGGAGAGTGCATCTACATACCCTTGTAGATCGCTAAGTGGAAGCGTTACAAGAACACGGATGAAGGAGTCGTACTCGTAGCGATTCAGATCACGGTTGATTCCGATCTAAGCGCCGAACAACGGCGCCTCCGCGTTCAACACACGTGCAGCCCGGTGACGTCTCCTACACCTTGATCCAGCAAGGGGAGAAGGAGAGGTTTGGGAAGACTCCGTCCAGCAGCAGCACGACGGCGTGGTGGTGGTGGAGGAGCGCGGGACTCCAGCAGGGCTTCGCCAAGCACTACGAGAGACGAGGAGGGAGAGAGGTAGGGCTGCGCCAAGAGAGAGATCGAATCGTATGTTGGGAAGCCCCCATACCTCAAGTATATATAGGGGGAGGGGAGGGGGTTGCGCCCCCTCTAGGGTTCCCACCCCAAGGGGTGCGGCGGCAGCCCTAGATCCCATCTAGGGTGGCGGCCACAAGGGGGAGAGGGGGAGGCGCACCTGGGTGGGCCTTAGGGCCCGTCTGCCCTAGGGTTTGGCCCCTTCCCTCTTGGAGGCGCCTTGGGCCTTGGTGGGAGGCACCCCAGCTCACCTAGGGGCTGGTCCCTTCCCACTATTGGCCCATGTAGGCCTCCGGGGCTGGTGGCCCCACCTGGTGGACCCCCGGACCCCTCCGGTGGTCCCGGTACACTACCGGTGATGCCCGGAACACTTCCGGTGGCCAAAACCATACTTCCTATATATCAATCTTTACCTCTGGACCATTCCAGAACTCCCCGTGATGTCCGGGATCTCATCCAGGACTCCGAAAAACATTCGGTAACCGCGTACATACTTTCCCTATAACCCTAGCGTCATCGAACCTTAAGTGTGTAGACCCTACGGGCTCGGGAGTCATGCAGACATGGCCGAGACAACTCTCCGGTCAATAACCAACAACGGGATCTCGATACCCATGTTGGCTCCCACATGCTCCACGATGATCTCATCGGATGAACCACGATGTCAAGGATTCAATCAATCCCGTATACAATTCCCTTTGTCTATCGGTACGATACTTGCCCGAGATTTGATCGTCGGTATCCCGATACCTTGTTCAATCTCGTTACTGGCAAGTCTCTTTACTCGTTCCGTAACACATCATCCCGTGATAAACTCCTTGATCACATTGTGCACATTATGATGATGTCCTACCGAGTGGGCCCAGAGATACCTCTCTGTTTACACGGAGTGACAAATCCCAGTCTCGATTCGTGCCAACCCAACAGACACTTTCGGAGATACCCGTGGTGTACCTTTATAGCCACCCAGTTACGTTGTGACGTTTGGCACACCCAAAGCACTCCTACGGTATCCGGGAGTTGCACAATCTCATGGTCTAAGGAAATGATACTTGACATTAGAAAAGCTTTAGCATATGAACTACACGATCTTTGTGCTAGGCTTAGGATTGGGTCTTGTCCATCACATCATTCTCCTAATGATGTGATCCCATTATCAACGACATCCAATGTCCATGGTTAGGAAACCGTAACCATCTATTGATCAACGATCTAGTCAACTAGAGGCTTACTAGGGACATGGTGTTGTCTATGTATCCACTCATGTATCTGAGTTTCCTATCAATACAATTCTAGCATGGATAATAAACAATTATCATGAACAATGAAATATGATATAATAATAACTAATTTATTATTGCCTCTAGGGCATATTTCCAACAGTCTCCCACTTGCACTAGAGTCAATAATCTAGTTCACAACGCCATGTGATTAACACTCACAGGTCACATCGCCATGTGACCAACATCCAAAGAGTTTACTAGACTCAATAATCTAGTTCACATCACTATGTGATTAACACTCAATGACTTCTGGGTTTGATCATGTTATGCTTGTGAGAGAGGTTGTAGTCAACGGGTCTGCCATATTCAGATCCCTATGTATTTCGCAAAACTTTATGTCATATCATAGATGCTGCTACCACGTTCCACTTGGAGCTATTCCAAATTGTTGCTCCATTATACGTATCCGGTATCTCTACTCAGAGCTATCCGGATAGGTGTTAAGCTTGCATCGACGTAACTCTTTACGTCGAACTCTTTATCACCTCCATAACCGAGAAACATTTCCTTATTCCTCTAAGGATAATTTTTGACCGCTATCCGGTGATCCACTCCTAGATCACCTTTGTACCCTCTTGCCAGACATGTGGCAAGACACACATCAGGTGCGGTACTCAGCATGGCATACCGTATAGAGACTATGACAAAAGCATAGGGGACGACCTTCGTCCTTCCTCTTTCTTCTGCCGTGGTCAATCTTCGAGTCTTACTCAACTTCACACCTTACAACTCAGGTAAGAACCCCTTCTTTGACTGATCTATTTTGAACTCCTTCAAAAACATGTCAAGGTGTGCGTTCTTTGAAAGTATCATCAGGTGTCTTGATCTATCTCTATAGATCTTGATGCCCAATATGTAAGCAGCTTTATCCAGGTCTTCCTTTGAAAAACACTCTTCAAACAACTGTTTATGCTTTCCAGAAATTCTACATTATTTCGGATCAACAATATGTCATCCGCATATACTTATCAGAAATGTTGTAGTGCTCCCACTGACTTTCTTGTAAATACAAGTTTCTAGCAAACATTGTATAAACCTAAAAGCTTTGATCACTCCATCAAAGCACATATTCCAACTCCGAGACGCTTGCTCTAGTCCATAGAAGGATTGCTGGAGCCAGCATACCTTTTTAGCATCCTTAGGATCGACAAAACCTTTTATTGTATCACAGACAACTTTTCTTACGAAAACTGGTAAGAAAACTTGTTTTGACATCCATCTGTTAGATTTCATAATCGAAAAATACAGCTAATGCTAACATGATTCCGACGGACTTAAGCATCGCTACGGGTGAGAAATTCTCATCGTAGTCAAATCCTTGAACTTGTGAAAAGACTCTTTCCCACAAGTCGAGCTTCATAGACGGTAACATTACCGCCCATGTCCGTCTTCTTCTTAAAGATCCATTTATCTCAATGGCTTGCCGATCATCGGGCAAGTCCACCAAAGTCCATACTTTGTTCTGATACATGGATCCTATCTCGGATTTCATGGCTTCTAACCATTTGTCGGAATACGGGCCCACCATCGCTTCTCCATAGCTCGTAGGTTCATTGTTGTCTAACAACATGATATCTAAGATAGGATTACTGTACCACTCAGGAGTAGTACATATCCTTGTCGACCTATGAGGTTCGATAGCAACTTGATCCGAAGCTTCATGATCACTATCATTAACTTCCTCTTCAACAGACGTAGGCGCCACAGAAAACATCTTTCTGTGTTGCATCACTCTCTGGTTGAAATAAAGGTTCGACAACCTCATCAAGTTCTATCTTCCTCCCACTCAATTCTTTCGAGAGAAACTCCTTCTCGAGAAAGGACCCGTTCTTAGCAACAAACAATTTGCCCTCGGATCTGAGATAGAATGTATACCCAACTGTAACCTTTGGGTATCCTATGAAGATGTGTTTGTCCGCTTTGGGTTCGAGATTCTCCGGCTGAAGCCTTAAGCATCGCAGCCACAAACATTAAGAAACGACAACTTTGGTTTCTTGCCAAACCAATGTTCATACGACATCGTCTCAACGGACTTATATGGTGTCCTATCTAAAGTGAATGCAGCTGTCTCTAATGCATAACCTCAAAATAATAGCGGTAGATCGGTAAGAGACATCATAGATCGCACCATATCTCATAAGGTTCGATTACGACGTCCGGACACACCATTACGCTGTGGTGTTCCAGGTGGCTTCAACTGCGAAACAATTCCACAATGTCTTAAGTGATTGCCAAACTCATAACTCAGAAAATCCCCTTTGATCAGATCATAGGAACATGATCTTCTTGTTATGATGATTCTTAACTTCACTCTGAAATCGCTTGAACTTTTCAAACGTTTCAGACTTGTGCTTCATTAAGTAAATATACCTATATCTACCCAAATCGTCAGTGAAGATGAGAAAATAGTGATATCCACCGCACGCTTCAATTCTCATTGGATCACACACATCAGCATGTATGATTTCCAACAAGTCACTTGCCCATTTTCATTGTATCTGAAAATGGGGTCTTAGTCATCCTGCCCATGAGGCATGGCTCGCATGTGTCAAGCGATTCAAAATCAAGTGACTCCAAACATCCATCGACATGGAGTTTCTTCATGCATCTTACGCCAATATGACCTAAGCGGCAGTACCACAAGAAAGTGGTACTATCATTATTAACTCTACATCTTTTGGCGTGAACATGTGTATTACCACGACCGAGATTCAATGAACCATTCACATCGGGTGCATGACCATGAAAGGTATTATTCATGTAAACAGAATAACCAGTATTCTCTAACTTAAATGAATAACCGTATTGCAATGAACATGATCTAATCATATTCATGCTCAACGTAGACACCTGATAACATTTATCTAGGTTCAATACTAATCCCGAAGGCAGATGGAGCGTGACCTCATCAACTTTGGAAACACTTCCAACACACATCGTCACCTCGCCCTTAGCCAGTCTCCGTTTAGTCCGTAGCTTTTGTTCAAGTCACCAATAATAGCAACTGAACCGGTATCCAATACCCAGGTGCTACCAGGAGTACTAGTGAGGTACACATTAATAACACGTATATACTTTGTTGAAGTTGCCAGCCTTCTTATCTACCATGCATTTGGGGTAATTCCGCTACCAGTGACCGTTCCCCTTACAATAGAAGCGCTTAGTCTTGGGTTTGGGTTCAACCTTGGGTTCCTTCACTTGAGCGGCAACTAGTTTGCCATCCATGAAGTTTCCCTTCTAGCCCTTGCCCTTCTTGAAACCAGTGGTCTTGTTAAACCATCAACACTTGATGCTCCTTCTTGATTTCTACCTTTTGCGGTCTTAAGCACCGCGAACAGCTCCGGGATCAACTCCATCCCTTGCATGTCATAGTTCATCACGAAGATGTAGTGGCTTAGTGATAGTGGCTAGATAACTCTATCAATCACTATCTTATCTGGAAGTTTAACTCCCACTTGATTTAAGTGATTGTAGCACCCAGACATTCTGAGCACATGCTCACTAGCCGAGCTATTCTCCTCCATCTTGTTGGCAAAAGAACTTGTCATAGGTCTCACACCTCTCAACACGGGCATGAGCCTGAAATCCCAATTTCAGCTCTTGGAACATCTCATATGTTCTATGGCGTTCAAAACGTCATTGGAATCCTGATTCTAAGCCGTAAAGTATGGTGCACTAAACTATCAAGTAGTCATCAGGATGTGTCTGTCAGGTGTTCACAACATCCACAGACGATGTTGTAGGGGTTTGCACATCGAGCGGTGCATCAAAGACGTAAGCCTTCTATGTAGCAGTGAGGACACTCATCGGACTACGGACCTAGTCCGCATCATTGCTTACAATATCTTTCAACTTAGTCTTTCTCTAGGAACGTATTGAAACAGGGAGCTACAACGTGAGCTATCTATCTACAACATATTTGCAAAGACAATTTAGACTATGTTCATGATAATTGAGTTCATCTAATCAAATTATTTAATGAACTCCCACTCAGATAAACATCCCTCTAGTCATCTAAGTGAAACATGATCCGAATCGACTAGGCCGTGTCCGATCATCACGTGAGACGGACTAGTCATCAACGGTGAACATCTCATGTTGATCGTATCTTCTATACGACTCATGTTCGACCTTTCGGTCTTCCGTGTTCCGAGGCCATGTCTGTACATGCTAGGCTCGTCAAGTCAACCTAAGTGTTTCGCATGTGTTCCGAGGCCATGTCTGTACATGCTAGGCTCGTCAACACCCGTTGTATTCGAACGTTAGAATCTATCACACCCGATCATCACATGGTGCTTCGAAACAACGAACCTTCGCAATGGTGCACAGTTAGGGGGAACAATTTTCTTGAAATTTTAGTGAGGGATCGTCTTATTTAAGCTACCGTCGTTCTAAGCAAATAAGATGTAAAACATGATAAACATCACATGCAATCAAATAGTGACATGATATGGCCAATATCATTTTGCTCCTTATGATCTCCATATTTGGGGCTCCATGATCATCGTTGTCACCGGCATGACACCATGATATCCATCATCATGATCTCCATCATCGTGTCTTCTTGAAGTTGTCTCGTCATCTATTACTTCTGCTACTATGGCTAACACTTTAGCAATAAAGTAAAGTAATTACATGACGTTTATGTTGACACGCAGGTCATAAATAAATTAAGACAACTCCTATGGCTCCTGACGGTTGTCATACTCATCGACATGCAAGTCGTGATTCCTATTACAAGAACATGATCAATCTCATACATCACATATATCATTCATCACATCCTTTTGGCCATATCACATCACAAGGCATATACTGCAAAAACAAGTTAGACGTCCTCTAATTGTTGTTGCAAGTTTTTACGTGGCTGCTATAGGTTTCTAGGAAGAACGTTTCTTACCTACGCCAAAACCATAACATGATATGCCAATTTCTATTTACCCTTCATAAGGATCCTTTTCATCGAATCCGATCCGACTAAAGTGGGAGAGACAGACACCTGCTAGCCACCTTATGCAACTAGTGCATGTCAGTCGGTGGAACCAGTCTCACGTAAGAGTATGTGTAAGGTCGGTCCGGGCCGCTTCATCCCACGATGCTGCCGAATCAAGATAAGACTAGTAACGACAAGTAAATTGACAATATCGATGCCCACAACTGCTTTGTGTTCTACTCGTGCATAGAAACTACGCATAGACCTAGCTCATGATGCCACTGTTGGGGATCGTAGCAGAAATTTAAAATTTTCTACGCATCACCAAGATCAATCTATGGAGTAATCTAGCAACGAGGGGAAGGAGAGTGCATCTACATACCCTTGTAAATCGCTAAGCGGAAGCGTTACAAGAACGCGGATGAAGGAGTCGTACTCGTAGAGATTCAGATCGCGGTTGATTCCGATCTAGATCGCGGTTGATCCCATCTAGGGTGGCGGCCACAAGGGGGAGAGGGGGAGGCGCACCTAGGTGGGCCTTAGGGCCCATCTGCCCTAGGGTTTGCCCCCCCTTCCCTCTTGGAAGCGCCTTGAGCCTTGGTGGGAGGTGCCCCAGCCCACCTAGGGGCTGGTCCCTTCCCACTATTGTCCCATGTAGGCCTCTGGGGCTGGTGGCCCCACCTGGTGGACCCCCGGACCCCTCCGGTGGTCCCGGTACACTACCGGTGATGCCCGGAACACTTCCGGTGGCCAAAACCATACTTCCTATATATCAATCTTTACCTCTGGACCATTCCAGAACTCCCCGTGATGTCCGGGATCTCATCCAGGACTCCGAAAAACATTCGGTAACCGCGTACATACTTTCCCTATAACCCTAGCGTCATCGAACCTTAAGTGTGTAGACCCTACGGGCTCGGGAGTCATGCAGACATGGCCGAGACAACTCTCCGGTCAATACCCAACAACGGGATCTGGATACCCATGTTGGCCCCCGCATGCTCCACGATGATCTCATCGGATGAACCACGATGTCAAGGATTCAATCAATCCCGTATACAATTCCCTTTGTCTATCGGTACGATACTTGCCCAAGATTCGATCGTCGGTATCCCGATACCTTGTTCAATCTCGTTACCGGCAAGTCTCTTTACTTGTTCCGTAACACATCATCCCGTGATCAACTCCTTGATCACGTTGTGCACATTATGATGATGTCCTACCGAGTGGGCCCAGAGATACCTCTCCGTTTACACGGAGTGACAAATCCCAGTCTCGATTCGTGCCAACCCAACAGACACTTTCGGAGATACCCGTAGTGTACCTTTATAGCCACCCAGTTACGTTGTGACGTTTGGCACACCCAAAGCACTCCTACGGTATCTGGGAGTTGCACAATCTCATGGTCTAAGGAAATGATACTTGACATTAGAAAAGCTTTAGCATACGAACTACACGATCTTTGTGCTAGGCTTAGGATTGGGTCTTGTCCATCACATCATTCTCCTAATGATGTGATCCCGTTATCAACGACATCCAATGTCCATGGTTAGGAAACCGTAACCATCTATTGATCAACGAGCTAGTCAACTAGAGGCTTACTAGGGACATGGTGTTGTCTATGTATCCACACATGTATCTAAGTTTCCTATCAATACAATTCTAGCATGGATAATAAACGATTATCATGAACAATGAAATATGATATAATAATAACTAATTTATTATTGCCTCTAGGGCATATTTCCAACACTTCTACACCACATTGGCGCTAGAAGAACCCTCTGCCCCTTTCACGTGTGAGTCTTTTGCTCTCGAGTTCTGCTCAACATTGAGATGACCGATGACATCCTCGACAGAGAATTCACGTCTCAAGTGCTTGAGAGAAGTAGCAAAGTTCCTCCAACTAGGAGGGAGTTTTGCAATAATGCAACCCGTGACGAACTTGTCCGGTAACTCACACTTCAAGAGCTCCAGCTCCTTAGCAATGCACTGTATCTCATGAGCCTGGTCCAATACAGGACGGTTATCAACCATCTTGTAATCATGGAACTGCTCCATGGCATACAACTCACTGCCAACATTGGTTCTGCCGAATTTGACTTCGAGCGCATCCCACAAGTTTTTGGCAACCCCCATATGAATATATGCGTCAACCAACTTGTCTCCAATCACACTCAGAACTGCTCCCAAAAAGATTGTGGTTGCCTCCCTAAACGCCTTCTCCTGTTGAGGAGCAATCGTTTCTATGGGGGACACACCACCAACCCAGAACACGTTTATCGCTGTGAGCCACAAGGTGGTCCTAGTCTGCCAACGCTTAAAATGCATCCCGGTAAACTTTTCCGGTTTCAGAGTAGCAACAAAGCCTTGAATCAAAAAGTGCCTAAAATAAGGTTTTTTAATTGTTGGAAATATTAGCACTTCTCCAATTAGACTAATCCACGAGAATACTGTTGGCATGGCATAAAAGGTATGCATCTCATAGCGATACCTAAGCATACTAGCACGTACAAAACATAGAAGCGAACCATCTACGAGCAGTACATATACGGCTAGCACAAGTACGAGTAAGTGAGGGATGAACAGATCATACCCTCCGGTTGGCCAGGCCAACGCGGCTGCGGCAGTAGTAGCCTCGGCGGCGTCCGTGGCCTTCTTCTTAGCTGCGGCATCGTCGGCCATGGTGTCGATGCGGAGGTAGTAGTGGAACCAGAGGCAGACAGAGCTGGGAACGGATCGGGAGCAGTTGCGTCGAGACGCTCCCAAAAAATCTTATTGTCGTTCTCCCGGGCAGTATCTCGAATGACAGGGTTCTGGAGGCACCTGCTGTCCCGACCAGTCGTGCACGCGGTCGTCGGGATGGGGTCACCGGAGACAGCACAGAGTGAGGAACAGTAGATGACGGCTAGGTTACGCGAGAGGGAGTGAGTGAACCGAACTTGGTCACTCCGCTGGGCAGAGCCTTCTTATATAGGCCGTTGGGTAGGAAGACACACTCCCGGAAAGGGAGTCGTCGTTCCCGGAGAAGGGTCGCACACCCGCGAACGGAGTCAACGAATCCCGGGAACGCAAGTCAGCCCACAGTCCAACGTCTCGGACAGTGGCCCACCTGTTAGCGACTCGTTCCTGAGCGGCAAAAATAAGCTCTGGCTCGGCTCACCCGTGGTGCACGTCGTGACGAGGCGGGCGGAGGAGGAGGAGGAGCGTGTGTGTACCACTCCTCTTCCCAAGCTCCCAATGGCAAGTGGTAGAGCAACCCTTATAAATGGGTCTCAACTCTCCTCAACTAGCAAGGTGGGACTAAACTTCCCTCCATCTGCCATCTCATACATGAGCCTTAAGATTAACCAGGGATTAGTGTCTTATATGGGCCTAAGCCCATCCATAATCCAACAGTAGCCACCCGATCATTTGTTGGTTCTCATGAATAGTTGTTTCAAATCTCTGGAAAAAAATGTTTATGTTCTTGCTCCCAATATCAGTAGCACTTGGTCTCGAGCTCCAGGTGAAAAACCTCTGTCTGACTTAATGGTTTGTATGGGCCGGCAATGACAACGCGTTCACATTATTTCTTTGTTAAAGATATTGCATGGAATTTTACTCAAACTTGAAAATATCTTGCTAATTTCTTCGACTACGTTCTTGTGTAGATCTTTACTCTCTTTTTTTGTAAACCCAGGATTTTATTTATATAAGATAGGTCACAGCTAAAACACCAACATTGTCCTTAACTAAATTACATAGAGCAGCCTTTGTTGGACAAGAGGCTCAAGAGTGAGCTGCACTAGAAAAGTGTAAATGTAAATGCTTCCAGGAGTTGAATGGATAGCAGCTTGAGCTTCCCTATGGGCATTTCTTTTGATTTTGGACACCCTGACACCCTACTATCAACCCCTTTTGTGTTCAATATAGGGAATGTCTAAGGCACATCTAGATGTGTCTTACTTATTGCATATCTAAATGAGTGAATCAATCATAAAAAGGAAAAGAAAAAACAAAAAAAAATATCCGCACAAATCTCAACGTAAGATCAATGATATAAGACTTAGATGTGCAATATTTATGACACATCTAAATGTGCCTTAGCAAAACTGTTCAATATAAAGCTCTGGTTTGATACTCCAATGTCCTGGCTTCTCTATCGGTTTTCTTGCCACTGCCGCCATAGCAAGTGTAGATCTTCTACTAGTAGCTGCTCTCATATCTACAGCAAAGCTTCTCGATGTAATGCCAGGTTGACTTATGAAGCCATTGACTTTCCTCTGGGAAAGATCCTTTCTATACACTGCGCTGGGATGCTGAATTAATAAAAAAAAATACATCCCTTTTTGAGGGCTTCAGTTTGCCAAAGAAAAAATCTTCTGTGGAACACATGATCTAACTTTGGAACCAAGAACAACTTCACGTCCATACCACTAATACTACGTGTCAGTTGATCGTCTGGTCAGTGATCAAATGCTCAATTTTATTCACTACCGTGCACGATCTCACGACTCACGAGCACCACCAACGACCAATCTGAAGTACGGCAGAATTGCAGAAAAAATAATCCAAAAGAGATCCAGAAAACACCACTCAACACGAGTTGAAACAAGCCGGCCCGGCCCTCGGCACTCATCAGTGAGCCAGCGACCTTTTCCCCGTCGCAGCGCAAGATGCCGCCGCTGGCTCTCCTCCTCCTCCTCCACCTCCTCGGCCCGGCTCTCGCCGAGGCCCCCGACCGCTACGCCGTCCGCTACGCGCCGCCGGCCACGGGCAATGCGGCGGCCCAGGAGTACGTCGACCCCACCTACCCGCTCCAGGGCCCGCCCCCCGCCGCGCCGACCTGCACCGTGCCGGTGCTCTCCTACTCCTTCGCCAACACCTACGGCGCGCCCCCGGCCAAGGCCGCCTATGCGCCCCCGCCCGGGTGCCCCGCGCCCTGGTCCCAGGTCGTGCTCTCCTTCTCCGCCGCCTGCGCCGGCGACCAGTACGACCGCGTCGCCGCCGTCTGGCTCGACGGCTCCGAGCTCCTCCGCACCACCACCGCCGAGCCCACCCCCGAGGGCGTCAGCTGGACCGTGCGCAAGGAGGTCACCCGCTACTCCGCCCTCCTCCGCTCCCCGCCCGACGGCGTCCTCTCGGTCATGCTCGAGAACCTCGTCAACGACCAGTACACCGGCATCTACAACGTCACCGTCTCCTTCGAGTTCCACGGGACTCCGGCTTACCTCTCCGTGGTAAATCCCCCCTCCTCCAATGGTGATGTCGCCGACGCCAGTCCGGCGGCACCGACGCTGCCGGAGTCGTACTTCCAGCCGGCGGACCTGATCCTGCCCGTCTCGGAGGCCACCGGCGACAGCGGCTACTGGTTCCGCATCCAGAACTCGTCCGACTCGCGCTCCAAGCTCGTGACCATTCCGTCGAGCACCTACCGTGCGGTCCTCGAGGTGTTCGTGTCCCCTCACTCCAACGACGAGTTCTGGTACTCCAACCCGCCGGACCTCTACATCCAGGAGAACAACCTCACCACGCAGAGGGGCAACGCCGCGTACCGCGAGGTCGTCGTCAGCGTGGACCACCACTTCGCCGGCTCCTTCGTGCCGTTCCCCGTCATCTACACGGGCGGCATCAACCCGCTCTACTGGCAGCCCGTGTCCGCGCTCGGCGCGTTCGACCTGCCCACCTACGACATCGAGCTCACTCCGTTCCTCGGCCTCCTCGTCGACGGCAAGGCGCACGAGTTCGGCATCAGCGTGGTGGACGGCATCGCCGAGTGGCTCGTGGACGCCAACCTGCACCTCTGGCTGGACCCCAGCGCGTCGGACGTGCAAGCGTCGCTCGGCCGGTACCGGACGCCGCGGCTGTCCATCTCCCGCCGGTACACGACGCAGCTGCTGAACGGCAGCTTCAGCATCCATGCCAAGCGGAAGTCCTTCTTCAGCGGCTGGGTACTGTCGTCGCTCGGCAACTTGACGACCGAGGTGGAGACGGAGCTGGAGGCACGCAGCCTGGTCGAGTTCACCAGCGACGGCCGGAACAAGACCGTCCAGATGAAGGCGGAGCAGGAGACGGAGGTGCTGGTCCGGTCGGAGGCGAGGAAGGTGATCGGCAAGCTCAAGACCGAGTCCGAGTACCCTCTGTCGTTCTACATGGACACGGAGGACGGCGAGGACGGCACGTCCGTCGTCACGGGGAGCCTGTCCCACACCCTCAAGCTCGAGACGGAAGTGAAGTCCGACGGGTTCGAGAACGAGGCGAAGCTGGTGGACGAGCAGACGGCGGTGGGCTGGATGGTCGTCAAGGACCACGACGTGATCAACGGGTCGGCGGCGACGAGCCAGATGTACCGTTACAGCGACGACCGGTGGCGCTACCAGCGGATGATCGACGCGGTGGACGGGCTGGTGCTGGGCGACAACGTGAGCGAGAGCTACCGCGTCCAGGACGCGGCGAAGGCCAAGGCTTGCCTCCCCGGAAGGAGCTGCGACGAAGCATGGTGATGGAGGATTTTTTGGGGGGAGTCCCAGATCCGTGGGAAGTTACGAGCAGGTTCAAATTGTTTTTGGTAGTTGGATTAATCCAGTGCACCACATTATGTCCGGTGCATTCTTGTTGTTCTTGTATACTTGTAGTTTATGTGAAGTGATGATGTAGTGCACGTTCGTGTCAACGCTTAGAGGCCGCACTTTAGGGATCTCGATCTATTGCTGTGTGTAGCGATTTGTGTGACTACCTAGCTGTATTTTTTATAAAATATATAAAACGTGGAGACGCTATTATGATGCTTGTTATTAATAAAGCTGGGGGTTGTGATATGTATGTCTTGTTGGTCAGTAAGTTGGTGAGTGTGGCAGTCTTTCGAAAAGGGTACAAAGGCTTTGCTTAATGTACGACTTGATATTCCTCTGGACGAACAAAGTATCCAATTAGCACACTTTACCCTCATCTAATAAATATGATCATCCCTCTAATCAATTTCAGATTGTAGGTCCTAAAGCATTTGTTGTTGTAACGATTGGATACTGGACTATTACAAACCATTGCTCCTAGAGTGTAAACATTTGCTTGGAGGCTGCTTCGACGCACTCTTCCTCCATTTTCTCCATGCTACAAAGGCTTTGCTTAATGTACGCCTAATAAATATGATCATCCTTCTAATCAATTTCAGATTGCAGGTCCTAAAGCTTTTGTTGTTGCAACAATTGGAGTGTTCTTAATAAACCCTATCTCTAATCAGGGGCGGAGCCAGGATTTGAATAGGGGAAAAAGAAGCCAAACCAAGCAAAGAAAAAAAATCCAGTACAAAAATAATCATATAGAACAAGGTTTTGCTGAAGTGACATAAAAATATCATTACATTTCTATTAATTTAAAGTGGCCTCCACTATTGCCAATAAGATCAAAAATATTAATAATTTCATCAGAAGATATCTTAACTGCTATTTTTTTTGTATGTAAATTATCATGCAATGGCGAAGCAAATCATCTCCCATTTTAGTTCAAAGACGTGTCTTGACAATTTTTTCATAGCCAAAAAAGCTCGCTCTGCAGTTTGTTGAGACTGTGAGAGTGATAACTAGTCGCAACAACCTGTCAACCATTGGATATGAAGAAGCTTTTCCGGTTTTAACTAGCCCTTTTGTTAAACAAGCAATAGATGGCAAGGTCATCAGTTCTGGATGGTTGCACACATCTAGCTGAAAATGAGGTAGCTGACTTTCCAACCGTGCTAATTCTTGACTTGAAAAATCAGTGGGATAGAATTTTTCTGCAAGCCTGCTTATCTTTGGGATGTCAAAAGATTCATGCCTTGGATCCAATGATGAACAGAGAGTAAGGAGCTCAGTTGCTTGTGTACTGAATTGATCATTCAGTTCACTCAGTTGTTGATCAATTGCAACACTGAAAACATCGACTTTGTAGTGGTGGAGCGTTGTTGTGTTGTCATGCTTATTTCGAGATTTGGTAACATCAACATACCTATTAATTTCATTACAAAGTCAGCTAAATTCTCAAGATAAAAAACAACCAAGATATAACTTAATATAAGTTAAGTAATTTTAGAAAGTAGAAAAACATACTTGCGGTCCAAATCTGGGATATCAATCTCGTGCTTCACACAAAAAGATTTGACCTCATTTAAAAGAGAGTCCCAACCATGTTCCCTTAGCTCACCCAGTAGGACCTTTGTGTTAGAAACAGAATCCATGGCATTTAAAATATCTAAAGATTTGTATTGGAGTTTCTGACACAACACATCAGTGATCTTCATAATCTTTTCCATCAGATGTAGAATGAACACGGAATCAAATGATATGACAATTTTAAGGGATCCAACGACATCTCCACGAGAATATTTTGAGACTGAACGGTCACTTGCTATACCTCTTAAGACGGCAACTGTAGCAACAAACATCTTCTTTAAGCTCTGTATGGACTTATAGTGTGAACTCCATCTTGTGTCTCCTGGTCTCTGTAAGGTTCCTATTTGGTTTTGCCCTTTGCCTGTATCAAGCTCTCCCAACTCAATTTCACGAGAAATTTCCTCCGCTTGGTTCGCTGGCAGCTCATCGTTGCGCTTTCTAGAAGCACTAACAACATTTTATTACAAAATTTGCATTCTTAAAGAAGTTATGTACCTCATGTACCTCTCGTGATGCAGCAACAAGCGCCAATTGTAATTGATGACCCATACAATGAATATAGTAGGCATATGGACACTCACAGAGAATAAGAGCCTTCAATCCATTCCACTCCCCTCTCATATTACTTGCACCGTCATATGCTTGGCCCCTGATGTCTTGTACATTCATGTTATTATCTGACAGTACATTACAGATTGCATTTTTCAAAGTTAAGGCAGCAGTGTCATTAACATGAACTAGATCAAGAAAACACGCAATTATTTCTGCTTCTTTGTTGGCAAACCGAAGAACAATTGCCATTTGTTCTTTTTTTATTCATCCCGAGGTTCATCAACCATTATACAGAACTTGGCATTACCTATTTCTTCTCTAATTGCCTTTTGCACTTCTAGAGCAAGTATGCCAACAATCTCTTTCTGAACTTCTCCGGATGTATACTTTGCATTACCTGGAGCATTTTCCAGAACAACTCCCGCGACATCCTTATTGTATGAAGCAAGAATCTTAACCGTTTCAAAAAAATTTCCTTGGTTTTTAGACCTCGCAGATTCATCATGACCTCTAAAAGAACAAGCTTGGAATATCAGCCACCTAATGGGACAAAGCGACTAGATGTTAGATATCAAAACATTAAGTCATGTGAAATTTTAGTTGATGTAAAAAACTTGCTTACCTCATGGCATCGATGGTAGTCTTAAGCCTCAATCTCGCATTAGTAGCTACTTTCTCATTTTTCTTTTCCATCATCTTGTTGATATGAGCCATACTGGTCTTGAGATCTTCATAGCACCGAGCGGAATAGTTGTGAGCAGAGTGCGGGCCCCCAACATGAGTTTAAAAAACACATGTTTTTCCATCGTTAACCTTTTTCCAGTTTCTAAAACCCTTGACCGAGAATGTATCAGACCCACATCTCCCAGCAGGTTCTTTTGAGAAGAGAAGCACGACAAACAATATGCGTTATCATTGTGTGTTGAATACTCAAGCCACCAGAAATTTGTGTACCAATCTTTTTGAAATCGACGACGGTGTTTAGACTTTTCATCAAATGGGTACTCTTCCAACTCCGGTCGATATGCTCCCTTAGATATATAAAAATTCCGAGCATCATCTTGCTTGTCCGTTGGGAGCTCCCAAATTTGACAACGCTTGCCGAGGTCTCTCTGATAAGGTGTGGTTATAACTTCTGCTTGTTCTACAACATTTACCACGTCCGGCATATCCTGATCAGAAGTGTTAACTGGACTCGGATTTGTAACTTGCACATCCGCCTCACTAACAATTTCAGTAGGTTGAGAACTTGAAGTAACCGACTTAGCAAAGGCATTAATCTTAATGGTGTTTGGCCCTGCTTTCCTCTCCATAGCTGCTGCCTGCAGATTGGAATGGACTCATGGAGAATTAACATACTGTATAAGTTCGACATAATCATAGATAGGAACAAATACAAGATAATGGATAATTAAATTAAGAAGGTGGAAGATGGGAGAGCTACTAGCGAACAGGGAACAGGGAACTCTTCATAGAATCACAAATTACACAACCAAATTACCAAAGCAAAAAAAATCTGGAGCATCAATTCGACACGGATACAGGATGAGAATCGACTTGCTAGTTTGTGGATTGAAGCGGGACTGCAGGAAGAATTGACAAGTGCAGCAACCATTTACCTGAATATGTGAATCAGATCGGCTGATCCCTGGTCAAGAATCAAGAGCAGGCACGATTGAGAGCAGGACTGCAGGAGCCACCGAGACAGGAGATGAAGAGAAGCACTGAAGCGATTTTTTTTCAAAAGTGTGATGATTTTTATAGCAAATTCGGAATCTATATGTCCTTACGCACCAAAATCAAAACTAGCACCCCGTTGGCCTCTAGTTGGCCGAAGAGCGGCTCTTCAGCTTGCGGTTGACTGAAGTGGGCTCTTCAGCCTCCCGTTGGCCGAAGAGTGCCCCAACTGGGCCGAAAAGGACTCTTTGGTCTGCCGTAGGCCGAAGAGCACTCTTTGGTCAACCGTAGGCTGAAGTGTCCTTGGGCCCCAACTTTCAGCGTTAACGGGAGGCCGAAGCCGCATGGTTGCGCTCTTCTGTCTATGCTAGGCCTTGGGCCCCAAAGAGTACTCTTTGGCCTACGGTTGACCAAAGAGTACTCTTTGGCCTACGGCACACCAAAGAGTCCTTTTCGGCCCAGTTGGGGTAATCTTCGGCCAACGGGAGGCTGAAGAGGCCACTTCGGTCAACCGCAGGCCGAAGAGCCCCTCTTTGGCCAACTGGAGGCCGACAAGGTGCTAGTTTTGATTTTCTTATGTGAGGACATATAGATTCCGAATTTGCTATAAAATCATCACAATTTTGAAAAAAATCCAATGAAGCAGGCCTGGGTCCTCGGCAGGAGCAGCCGAGCAAAGCAGGGCAATAATGGGTGAGAAGGGAAATGATAACCCACAAGTATAGGGGATCGCAACAGTTTTCGAGGGTAGAGTATTCAACCCAAATTTATTGATTCCACACAAGGGGAGCCAAAGAATATTCTCAAGTATTAGTAGTTGAGTTGTCAATTCAACCACACCTAGATAACTTAATATCTGTAGCAAAGTATTTAGTAGCAAAGTAATATGATAGTGGTGGTAACGGTAGCAAAAGTAATGTTTTTGGGTTTTTGTAGTGATTGTAACAGTAGCAACGGAAAAGTAAATAAGCGAAGAACAATATATGGAAAGCGATCGATCATGTAACAGCTACAACATAGGGTGACACAGAACTAGCTCCAGTTCATCAATGTAATGTAGGCATGTATTCCGAATATAGTCATATGTGCTTATGGAAAAGAACTTGCATGACATCTTTTGTCCTACCCTCCCGTGGTAGCGGGGTCCTATTGGAAACTAAGGGATATTAAGGCCTCCTTTTAATAGAGTACCGGACCAAAGCATTAACACATAGTGAATACATGAACTCCTCAAACTACGATGATCACCGGTATGTATCCTGATTATTGTCACTTCGGGGTTAACAGATCATAACATATAATAGGTGACTATAGACTTGCAAGATAGGATCAAGAACTCTGATATATTGATGAAAACATAATAGATTCATATATGAAATCATGGCACTCGAGCCCTAGTGACAAGCATTAAGCATAGCAAAGTCATAGCAACATTAATCTCAGAACATAGTGGATACTAGGGATCAAACCCTAACAAAACTAACTCGATTACATGATAAATCTCATCCAACCCATCACCGTCCAGCAAGCCTACGATGGAATTACTCACGCACGGCGGTGAGCATCATGAAATTGGTGATGGAAGATGGTTGATGATGACGATGGCGACGGATTCCCCTCTCTGGAGCCCCGAACGGACTCCAGATCAGCCCTCTCGAGGGAGTTTAGGGCTTGGCGGCGGCTCCGTATCGTAAAACGCGATGAATTCTTCTCTCTGATTTTTTTCTCCCCAAACACGAACATATGGAGTTGGAGTTGACGTCGGTGGAGCACCAGGGGGCCCACGAGGGAGGGGGTGCGCCCCCACCCTCATGGATAGGTGGTGGACCCCCTGGCGTGGATTCTTCTTCCGGTATTTTTTATATATTCCAAAATAATTCTTCGTTGATTTTCAGGTCATTCCGAGAACTTCTATTTCTGCACAAAAATAACACCATGGCAATTGTGCTGAAAACAACGTCAGTCCGGGTTAGTTCCATTCAAATCATGCAAGTTAGTGTCCAAAACAAGGGCAAAAGTGTTTGGAAAAGTAGATACGACGGAGACGTATCAACTCCCCCAAGCTTAAACCTTTGCTTGTCCTCAAGCAATTCAGTTGATAAACTGAAAGTAATAAAGGAAAACTTTTACAAACTCTGTTTGCTCTTGTTGTTTTAAATATGTAAAGCCAGCATTCAAGTTTTCAGCAAAGATTATGAACTAACCATATTCACAATAACATTTAGGTCTCATGTTTACTCATATCAATGGCATAATCAACTAGCAAGCAATAATAATAAATCTCGGATGACAACACTTTCTCAAAACAATCATAATATAATATAACAAGATGGTATCTCGCTAGCCCTTTCTGAGACCGAAAAACATAAATGGAGAGCACCTTTAAAGATCAAGGACTGACTAGACATTGTAATTCATGGTAAAAGAGATCCAGTCAAGTCATACTCAATGTAAACTAACAGTAATGGATGCAAATGACAGAGGTGCTCTCCAACTGGTGCTTTTTAATAAGAAGATGATGACTCAACATAAAACTAAATAGATAGGCCCTTCGCAGAGGGAAGCAGGGATATGTAGAGGTGCGAGAGCTCGGTTTTGTAATAGATATGAATAATATTTTGAGCGGTATACTTTCATTGTCAACATAACAACCGAGAGATCTCGATATCTTCCATGCTACACACATTATAGTTCCCAAGCAAAATGGTAAAGTTTATACTCCCCCACCACCAACAACCATCAATCCATGGCTTGCCCGAAACGACGGGTGCCTCCAACTAACAACAATCCTGGGGGAGTTTTGTTTGAAATTATTTTGATTTGATTTGCTTAAAGCATGGGACTAGGCATCCCGGTGACCAGCCATGTTCTCGTGAGTGAGGAGCAGAGTCCACTCCTCTTGAGAATAACCCGCCTAGCATGGAAGATACAGACAACCCTAGTTGATACATGAGTTGTTCGAGCATACAAAACAGAATGTTTATTTGAAGGTTTAGAGTTTGGCACATACAAATTTACTTGGAACGGCAGGTAGATACCGTATATAGGAAGGTATGGTGGACTCATATGGAATAACTTTGGGGTTTATGGAATATGATGCACAAGCAGTATTCCTACTTAGTGCAGGTGAAGGCTAGAAAGAGACTGGGAAGCGACCAGCTAGAGAGTGACAACAGTCATGAACATGCATTAAAATTAATCAACACCGAATGTAAGCATGAGTAGGATATAATGCACCATGAACATAAATATCGTAAAGGCTATGTTGATTTTGTTTCAACTACATGCGTGAACATGTGCCAAGTCAAGCCACTCGAATCATTCAAAAGAGGATACCACCCTATCATACCACATCAGAACCATTTTAATAGCATGTTGGCACGCAAGGTAAACCATTATAAGCTCCTAGCTAATTAAGCATGGCATAAGCAACTATAATCTCTAATTGTCATTGCAAACACGTTTCTTTCATAATAGGCTAAATTAGGAACGATGGACTAATCATATTTACAAAAACAAGAGAGGTCGAGTTCGTACCAGCTTTTCTCATCTCAATAAGTTCATCATATATTGTCATTATTGCCTTTCACTTGCACGAGCGAATGATGTGTATAATAATAATAGTGCACGTGCATTGGACTAAGCTGGAATCTGCAAGCATTCAACTCAAGAGAGAAGACAAGGTAATATGGGCTCCCTGTTAGATCAACAATAATGCATATGAGAGCCACTTTAACATTTTCATCATGGTCTTCTCCTCTCGACCCCCAAAGAAAAAGAAAAGAAATAAAACTATTTCCCAACAAGCAAAAGAAGAACAAGAAATCTTTTTGGGTTTTCTTTTTAATTATTACTACTACAGGCATGAAAATTAAACTAGCTAAAAGATACAACTAATTTTTTTGGTTTTTCTTAGGTTTATTAAACACACAAGAAGAAAGCAAAAAACACAGAAATAAACTAGCATGGATGATACAATGAAAAAGTATGAGCACCGATGTAGGATCGAAAGTATGTCTAGAGGGGGGGTGATTAGACTACTTGACCAAATAAAAACTTAACCTTTTCCCAATTTTAGTTCTTGGCAGATTTTAGCTATTGTAGGACAAGTCAAGCAATCATCACACAATTCAAGCAAGCATGCAAAGAGTATATTGGTAGCGGAATGTAAAGCATGCAACTTGCAAGAATGTAAGGGGAAGGGTTTGGAGAATTCAAACGCAATTGGAGACACAGATGTTTTTCCCGTGGTTCGGATAGGTGGTGCTATCTTACATCCACGTTGATGGAGACTTCAACCCACAAAGGGTAACGGTTGCGCGAGTCCACACAGGGCTCCACCCACAAAGGGTAACGGTTGCGCGAGTCCACAAAGGGCTCCACCCACGAAGGGTCCACGAAGAAGCAACCACCCACAAAGGGTCCACGAAGAAGCAACATTTTCTATCCCACCATGGCCATCGCCCACACAGGACTTGCCTCACTAGCGGTAGATCTTCACGAAGTAGGCGATCTCCTTGCCCTTACAAACTCCTTGGTTCAACTCCACAATCTTGTCGGAGGCTTCCAAGTGACACCTAGCCTATCTAGGAGACACCACTCTCCAAGAAGTAACAAATGGTGTGTAGGTAATGAACTCCTCGCTCTTGTGCTTCAAATGATAGTCTTCCCAACACTCAACTCTCTCTCGTAGGATTTGGATTTGGTGGAAAGAAGATTTGAGTGGAAAGCAACTTGGCAAGGCTAGAGATCAAGATTCATATGATAGGAATGGAATATCTTGGTCTCAACACATGAGTAGGTGGTTCTCTCTCAGAACATATGAGTTGGAATTGTGTATGTGTTCTGATTGCTCTCTCCACGAATGAAGAGGAGGTGGAGGGGTATATATAGCCTCCACACAAAATCCAACCGTTACACACAGTTTTCCAATCTCGGTGGGACCGAATCAACAAACTCGGTCGGACCGGAAAGGTAAACCTAGTGACCGTTAGAGATTTTCGGTGGGACTGACATGCAACTCGGTAGGACCGATATGGTTAGGGTTTGGGCATAATGTAATCTCGGTGAGACCGATTACACAAACTCGGTGGGACCGAATTTGGTAATTAGCTAACTAGAGAGTTGGTCAGGCAAACTCGGTGGGACCGATTTGCTCTTTCGGTGAGACCGAAAAGTTACAAAAAGGAAACACTGAATTTACATTGCAATCTCGGTGGGACCAATTCGCTCTTTCGGTGAGACCAAAAAGTTACGAAAGGGAAACAGAGAGTTTGTAACCCCATCTCGGTGAGACCGAGATCCCTATCGGTAGAACCGATTTGCTAGGGTTTGGCAGTGGCTTATGACAAATGAAACTCGGTGGCGCCGGATAGGAAGAATCGGTAGGACCGAGTTTGGCTTAGGGTTTTGGTCATATGTGGATATGGGAAAGTAGTTGAGGGTTTTGGAGCATATCACTAAGCACATGAAGCAAGAGGCTCATTAAGCAACACCTCATCCCTCCTTGATAGTATTGGCTTTTCCTAAAGACTCAATGTGATCTTGGATCACTAAAATGTAAAATGAAGAGTCTTGAGCTTTTGAGCTTGAGCCAATCCTTTGTCCTTAGCATTTTGAGGGTTCCACTTTCACATCCATGCCATGCCAATCATTGAGCTTTCCTGAAATAATCATCTTGGAATAGCATTAGCTCAATGAGCTATATGTTGTTATGAATTACCAAAACCACCTAGGGATAGTTGCACTTTAAATCTCCCCCTTTTTGGTAATTGATGACATCATATAGATCAAAGCTTCGACAAATGATAATAAGCATGAAATATATCGTCGCTTTGAGAAGTATGTGACAAGTAAGAGCTCCCCCTAAATTTGTGCATATTTAAAATTTGCTTTGGACTGCAAATGCACAAAGAGTTAGAGTTATGGGTTACTCTTCCATGTCACATACATCTTGGTGGAGCGCTTAAAATGATAAGAATGAAATACATGCACTCATCACCAAGAATAGTGAATGATCACATAAGATAGATAAGATAATAGCATTCATCAAGCATTAAGTGTAGCTTATGATCAAACACATGATCATCAATGTCTCACAAATAATGACGTAGTATCTCAAGCACTCAAAAGCAAACAAAGTTCGAAAAACCACCAAATAAAGCAAGAGAGAAAAAGGCAACACTCTCTCTCTCGAAGCCTATGATCTATACATTTTTCTCCCCCTTTGGCAACAAGTTACCAAAAAGTTCCTAGAAAATGCATAGTACTAGATCGACGCTCAGGCTTGATCTTCAGGTGGTGGTGGAGTCCGGATCACTCCAAGGACGAAGGCTTCTGTAGACGCTGAAGTAGACGCTGGAGTTGGAGCTGAAGTAGATGCTGGAGCTGGTGGAACTGAGGCTGTGGCTGGAGCTGAGGCAGTTGCTCTTGTGTCAGGAACTGGCACTGCAGACGACCTCGGACCTCTTGGCACTCTGGCAAAGGCATCAGTTGTAGTCCTGCCTCTCCTCTCCTGCATGTCATCTTGGAGCTGCTCCACTGCAGTCTGAATCTCTGTTACCTTGACATCCAAGTCATAGAACTTTTGTTCCATGATTCTCTCTAGGCTTGCCTGGTTCTGAGTTAGGGTGGCTAGTCCTTTCTCAATCCGCAGGGTGGATGCAATCAGGTAACCAAGCTGCTCTTGTTTGGTTTTGAAGAAGTACTCAGATGCCTCCTCTTGAGTTGGCATCTTGGCAGCTTTCTCCTTTCTTGCCTTTTCCTTCTTTGCTTGTGCTTGGGCAAACGATGGCTCATTCTCAGTCATGACAACTTGGTTGTCCTCAAAATCTGGATGGATGGGCAGGTGTTTCTTGTCCAATAAATATATGCCCGTGCCCATCTTAGAGTTGATGAGCTCCTGAATCTGAGGGGCATATCCACAGCTCCTCTTCTGATCTGCTCCAGTCCTCTTGATAGTTTCTACTATGAGGCTCATGACCTTGAACTTCTGTGGCACATCAAAGACATGAAGCAAGTTGATTGCATGGCCTCTGATCATCTTGTGATCTCTAGACTTGGGCAAGAGAGTGTGCCTCAATATCCAATTTATAGTTGGCAGCCCTGACAGAAGGTAATGCACAGACCCAAATTTGAAGGTGTCAAGAGCTTCATTGGGAATTTCCTTGTACATGTTGGACATTGAGTTATGATCCATCTTTTTCTTGGCATAAATGTCCAAGTCATCTTCTTGCTTCTCTGGGGCATTGATCAACTTTGCCCATTCCTCAACAGTAGATTGGTACCTCGTACCTTCAGACATCCAAGTGATCCTTCCATCTGGATAAAAATGTGCCGTGGAGTAGAATTGCATAATGAGCTCCTCGTTCCACTTTGTGAGCTTCTGCCCAACAAAGTCTGCAACTCCACAAGCACTAAAGCTGTCATACACTCCAGGGTAGTGTTCCTCATTATCCTTGATGTATTGCCAGTCAACCCATCTCATATCACAGACTATTGGCTTCTTATCAAGCAGCACTGTCTCATAGAAATCTTGCTGCTCCTTGGTGTGAAATCTGTAGTCCACAGCAGTCCTCCTCCTTGAAGCATACGGGTCTGCTTCTCTCCACTTCCTCAGCCCTGAGTCTCTCCTGAGCTTCATATCCTCAGCCACATGATGAGCATCGTTGTGGTCTGGGATCTTGGGCTTGAGCTTTCTAAGAACTTGCTCTTCATCCTCTTCTTCAGCAACAGTCTCAGGCACTGGGGCCTTGTTCTTCTCAGCTGCAGGTATGTTCCTTGTATTCCTCTTTGATTTTGGCTTGGAGGCAGCTTTGGGTGCTTCTTTGGGCTTAGATGCAGCAGCCCCTGATTTGATAGCATCACCCATCAGCTTGGGTGCCTTAGGTGCTGGTGCAGCTACCTCTTCTTCCTCTTCCTCTTCCATGATGGAAGCCTTTCCAAGCACTCTGGCCACGGTCTTCTTGACCCTTTCCTTCCTCTTCTTGCCTTCAGCAGCAACTGGCTCTTTGGGTGCAGGCTTTTCAGTTGAAGCTCTTGCCTTTGACATGGGTTGCCTGCCTGCTGGCCTTTTGATTTTCAAACCTGGCTTTGTGCCTTGAGCAGGCTCAACTCTCTTTGATGTGGCCTCTTCCTCTGCCACATAATCTTCATCTTCAGAATCAGAAGTTCTCTTCTTCCTCTGTCTGGTGGCAGCTTTTGGCAAATTGCTAGGAGTACTCCTGCTTCCATCATCTGAATAACTTGAGGGACTAGTGCCCTCACTCATCTGCACCTGCTCTTCTGACATGTTCTGGCTGTCACTCTGGTCTGACATGATGAACAAGCTGACTGCTGACCCTGTGAACAGATTATAGATGAGGTAGAATAGATGAGCATCACAAAATGCAGAGATTTTTGCAAAAGAATGATCCAAAAACTTAGTTTTAGTTTCCCACTGAAATCATCTCGGATCTACCGATTTTTAAACTCGGTGATACCGAAGCAGTTTTGGCACCTAAACTAGTGAACTCGGTCAGACCGAGTCACAGTTCGGTGGCACCGAGACTGCTAGGGTTTCACAGAGTTCCAAAATCGGTCACACCGATAAGTAATTCTCGGTCAGACCGAGTCTCACTTGTGCAATGGCATAAGCCAAATCGGTGGGACCGAGTTTTTCAACTCGGTGGGTCCGAGATGGTTTCGGCGGAAACCTAACCCTAAAATTTTCGAATCAAACCTAATCTACGAGCGTATTGACTGGATAGGAGTGTTTCAATCGTGGCAAGAATCATGATGATCACAATGTGCTAAGAATCGGATTGGAGCATAGCACAAAGATCGAGTCCATACCCTAGTTCGGCGGAGACTCGCTGCGGCGGCAACGGCGGGGCAGAATTCCCATTGACGGCGACGGAGACCAGCGACTGGAGGCGGCTGGCGGCGAGAAGACGATCCGGAGACCACGTTGGCAGAGCAGGCTATCGCGCGGGCGAAGGGGTTCGGAGAAATTTCCAAATTTTGCCCGTGACTATATATAGCCCGACCCTGTAGGTGTTACCGAGTGGAACAACTCGGTGGCACCGAGATTCATAACTGTAAGCAGTTACTGAAACTCGGTGTGACCGAAAAGTTCAAATCGATTGCACCGAGATCAAAAACCTAGATCAACTTAATGATCTCAGTAGGACCGAAAGTGGGGTATCGGTCAGACAGAGAATCATAAAGAGGTTTTAGAAGTTTAAGTCTATGACGAATCGGGGACTCCGAGTGCTCCTCACACAGAGTGGTTCGAATCTGACTTGATCAAATTTTGTGATGTAGCATGAAAAGAGTTTGAGACGAGAAAAGCATAGATAGCTAGAGGAGGTTCTTAGGCATTCTTGTCCATCCACTTGGCAAAAGAAATAAAACTGAACAATCAAAACAACAAGTGGATGTCCTCGAATGAGTAAAATATGCAACCAGCATGCTCACACAATAAGATGGCAAATGAAATATGTGACAAGTCATGCACAACCAATTCTAGCATCTATCAAGCAATTTGCGATGACTAGGTCATCTATATATGAGTATATTGACTTAGGAGTCAAGTGAGAACACTTGATCATAGGTCATACTCATCGTTTAAGCTCAAGTGGGGTTACCACTTTTACATAAAGCATTGTTGTGTTCACATCTTTAGAGTTGCTTTAGCTCAAGTCTTAGAGTAAAGCTCCCCCTAGATGTGATATCCCCCCTAAGAGGGATGAACTAACCTTGGGTTTTGTCGATGATGACTTCATGCAGATGTTGAAGATGTGGACGCTCAATGTTGATGTAGATCACTTGGAGCTATCCATTTGAGTGAATTGCACTTTCAATACCTACATGGGTTAGTCCCACAAGGAACAAACAAGGATATCCATAGACATAGAGTGATGCACACACAAGATGATGTCCATGAAAACTTTTAGGTTACCTTGTCCCTTGTCTTACCAACAAGAGGGTTTGTGACTCCTTGAACTAGTGCAAGATGTAGAAGTTGATTGCACTTGTTCTTGCCAAAATAATAAGAGTGAAGTATGTTGGCGGAGTCACCCTCAAGAACTCTCTAGTTCTTCTTCTTTTGGATCCAAACCATCTTGATGGGAATCCTTGGAGTTGTAGTCGTACTTGATGAAGTGGAACTTGAAGTAGTCTTGGGAATCCACTTGACTAAGGTCTTAGGAGCTTCTTCAAATGCATCAATTTCCTCTTGAAGCTTGTCCTTGCCTTTTTTGCTTGTAGTCTTGTGGTGGAAGATCATCTTGAGCTTGTTTCCCCTTGAAAGAAGTATCATACTTCTCTTGTTGAGGAACAAACTTTGTCTTGGGGTATTGATCTTCTTCCCACTCAACTCCATTGGCATTGAACTTTCGTTCAAAACCAGCACCTTGATTCTTCCGGTGCATTCCTTGCTTGCGCACAATTTCCTCGAATTGCTTACTCCCGGCAAGGCTTTTGTACACTCCTTTCTCTATAATTCCCTTCAATAAACTATTTTCTTGCTCAAGTGTAACTTGGCTAAGAGAATCATTAGTGGAATCAAGAGAACTACTAGAAGCAACAATATTGGATTTAGCATGATCATTGTTACTGCTAGAGGAAGAATCTTTCTTGTTCTTGTTACTAGACTTGACTTGAGGCATGTAAGTGGATAAGAGTAAACGCTTGGCAATGTGAGAAGAACTTTTCTTGCGGAGATCATCATTGATTGCTTTTAAGAACTCATGCTCTTGCTCAAGATTGAGCTTTTCAAAGCGTAATTTCTCATGAGCTCTTAAAAGTTCTCGATGATCTTCGAAGATAGTTTCATGAGCTAACTTAAGAGTGTTTAATTCTTTAGTTAGAGCCTCAATCTTATCCTTATCATTGTCATTCGTTTTATCTTGATTAGCATGATTAATTGGTCTTTCATCATAGTATTCATCACTAGAGTTGTCAACAAGCAAATCATCACCTAACAAGTCATCTTCATCACTATTGAAATCAACATACTCGGGATGTGTTACCTTAGGACCTTTGGCCATGAAGCATCTTCCAACTCCTTCATTTGGTGAGTCAAATATGTCGTAGGAGTTGGTTGACACAAGTGCTAGACCGGCAACACCTTCATCTTGAGTATCTTCGGAGTCGGAGTGATAACTTCTCTCGGAGTGGCTGTCGGAGTCGGAGCCGGATACCCATTCACCAACATGAGCTTGATGTCTTCGTCTTGTGTAGCTCCTTGATGATTTTTCCTTCCTTTCTGAATCCTTGCTTCTCCGTGAGTATCTTCGTTCATAACGATCATCTCTACTCCTTCTCTCTCTTTGTGGTGATTCTTTGCTTCTTCTTTTTGGAGAATCTTCTCTTCTCTTGTAGGGAGCCGTACACTCATTGGAATAGTGTCCGGGTCTTCCACAACTGTAGCAGTTTCGCTCTCGACTAGAAGATCTTTTGTCATTGTAGGACCTTGTCTTGAAGCTTCTATCTTTGCTTCTACTCTTGTAGAACTTGTTGAAGTTCTTCACCATTAAGCTCAATTCTTCATTGAAGTCTTGTTTCTCACTTGATGATGTGGGGGCTTCACATGAGGCTTTATAGGCACCACTTGACTTGTTGTGAAGTTCCTCTTTATCCTTAAGTGACATCTCGTGAGCAGCAATTCTTCCAATCACCTCCGTTGGCTTGAGATCTTTGTAATTGGGCATCATTTGGATCAATGTGCACACGGTATCATATTTTCCATCCAAGGCTCTTAGGATCTTCTTGATGATGAATCTATCGGTCATCTCTTCACTTCCTAAGCCGGCAATCTCATTTGTGATGAGAGCAAGCCTAGAGTACATTTCAGCGACAACTTCACCATCCTTCATCTTGAACTTGTCAAGTTGAATTTGAAGCACATCCAACTTGGATTCCTTGACGGAGTCGGTACCTTCGTGCATATCAATCAAAGTGTCCCAAATTTCCTTTGCATTCTCAAGACGGCTGATTTTGTTGAATTCTTCGGGGCACAATCTGTTGAAGAGAATATCACAAGCTTGAGCATTGTATTGCAACATCTTCAACTCATCCGCGGTAGCTTCACGGTTTGGTTCTTTCCCATCAAAGAAGTCACCTTGCAAACCAACACACACAATAGCCCAAACGGCGGGGTTATGTCCAAGAATATGCATTTTCATTTTACGCTTCCAACTAGCAAAATTAGTTCCATCAAAGTAAGGACCTCTACGGTGATAATTTCCCTCGCTAGACACCATACTCTCCTAGGTTGTGAAACCAAGGCTATGACTACCAAAAGCTATGGAGATCAAAGCAAATGGATACCAAAGCTCTGATACCACTTGTAGGATCGAAAGTATGTCTAGGGGGGGGTGATTAGACTACTTGACCAAATAAAAACTTAACCTTTTCCCAATTTTAGTTCTTGGCAGATTTTAGCTATTGTAGGACAAGTCAAGCAATCATCACACAATTCAAGCAAGCATGCAAAGAGTATATTGGCAGCGGAATGTAAAGCATGCAACTTGCAAGAATGTAAGGGGAAGGGTTTGGAGAATTCAAACGCAATTGGACACACCGATGTTTTTCCCGTGGTTCGGATAGGTGGTGCTATCCTACATCCACGTTGATGGAGACTTCAACCCACAAAGGGTAATGGTTGCGCGATTCCACACAGGGCTCCACCCACAAAGGGTAACGGTTGCGCGAGTCCACAAAGGGCTCCACCCACGAAGGGTCCACGAAGAAGCAACCACCCACAAAGGGTCCACGAAGAAGCAACCTTGTCTATCCCACCATGGCCATCGCCCACACAGGACTTGCCTCACTAGAGGTAGATCTTCACGAAGTAGGCGATCTCCTTGCCCTTACAAACTCCTTGGTTCAACTCCACAATCTTGTCGGAGGCTCCCAAGTGACACCTAGCCAATCTAGGAGACACCACTCTCCAAGAAGTAACAAATGGTGTGTAGGTAATGAACTCCTTGCTCTTGTGCTTCAAATGATAGTCTTCCCAACACTCAACTCTCTCTCATAGGATTTGGATTTGGTGAAAAGAAGATTTGAGTGGAAAGAAACTTGGGAAGGCTAGAGATCAAGATTCATATGATAGGAATGGAATATCTTGGTCTCAACACATGAGTAGGTGGTTCTCTCTCAGAACATATGATTTGGAATTGTGTATGTGTTCTGATTGCTCTCTCCATGAATGAAGAGGAGGTGGAGGGGTATATATAGCCTCCACACAAAATCCAACCGTTACACACAGTTTTCCAATCTCGGTGGGACCGAATCAACAAACTCGGTCGGACCAGAAAGGTAAACCTAGTGACCGTTAGAGATTTTCGGTGGGACTGACATGGAACTCGGTAGGACCGATATGGTTAGGGTTTGGGCATAACGTAATCTCGGTGAGACCGACTACACAAACTCGGTGGGACCGAATTTGGTAATTAGCTAACCAGAGAGTTGGTCAGGAAAACTCGGTGGGACTGATTTGCTCTTTCGGTGAGACCGAAAAGTTACAAAAAGGAAACACTGAATTTACATTGCAATCTCGGTGGGACCGATTCGCTCTTTCGGTGAGACCAAAAAGTTACGAAAGGGAAACAGAGAGTTTGCAACCCCATCTCGGTGAGACCGAGATCCCTATCGGTAGAACCGATTTGCTAGGGTTTGGCAGTGGCTTATGACAAATGAAACTCGATGGCACCGAATAGGAAGAATCGGTAGGACCGAGTTTGGCTTAGGGTTTTGGTCATATGTGGATATGGGAAAGTAGTTGAGGGTTTTGGAGCATATCACTAAGCACATGAAGCAAGAGGCTCATTAAGCAACACCTCATCCCTCCTTGATAGTACCTAAAGACTCAATGTGATCTTGGATCACTAAAATGTAAAATGAAGAGTCTTGAGCTTTTGAGCTTGAGCCAATCCTTTGTCCTTAGCATTTTGAGGGTTCCACTTTCACATCCATGCCATGCCAATCATTGAGCTTTCCTGAAATAATCATCTTGGAATAGCATTAGCTCAATGAGCTATATGTTGTTATGAATTACCAAAACCACCTAGGGATAGTTGCACTTTCAACCGACAACTAGCATGAGTGTGTGGACATAAATGTAATGTCGGTGAGAAATAGGTACTCCCCCAAGCTTAGGCTTTTGGCCTAAGTTGGTCTATGGCCACGGCTGGCCTGGCGGATATCCAAAATTGCAACTGGGGTCGTACTGAGAGGGAGCCTCAGGTTTCCACTGGTTGGCAATCTCCTCCGGATCCCACTGGTAAACAGACTATCATGAAGGATCAAATTGTGGTTCCGGCTCCAGCTCTGTAGCTGGTGCGGGGTTTTGGTAAGCGTGAATGACCTCCGGCGGAACAAGGTACTTGCCTGCAGATAAATCAAACAAAGAAGGAGTAGGCAAAGTAATAATCTCAGGGCGAACTTTATCAAATATCAGTTTGTACTTAAGCGCCCTTTCCCTATTCTCAACAATAAAACCATGTGCTACCATACTCTTATAGTCTAGAAAAACAAGAGGCAACAACTTTTCTTCCTTCTCAGAATGCCTAATAGGTATGTTAAAATGTGAAGCTAGGCGCGAGGCGAAGATACCTCCCAAGATGGGGCCCTTCGTACGGTTAAGATTTAACCGTTTGGCAATGATAGCGCCTAAACTAAAAGAGTTATCACGAAACAAGGCATGGCCCAAAATAACAATGTCAGGGGCACTAAGATTTCTACAGTTTCCATGACCAATTAAACATCTACTAGCAAATATAGCAAAATAATGTAGTACAGGAAAAATATATGCTAGTGATTCTTGCATCGGAAACTTTCCTCGTTTCCCCTACAACAATCATATCAATAAATCCCTCCACATCATTACGATGTGGTTCCTCTATGCTGCCTGCAAAGGGTATCTTACAAACCCGAGAGAAATCAAAAAGGGACATCTCCTTATGCTCATCATATAAATAAAATTCCACTGACGGTATTGGTCTCCTAGCATGGAAATGAAAATTTTGCACAAAAAAAAATTAGTGAGTAAGAGATACTGTTCGCGCTGGTCGCGGAGGAAGTCGGTGAGGCCCGCATTATCAACCAAAGAATAAAAATCATCATGAATCCTGGCTGCTATTAAGAACTCATCACAAGGCCATTCACACGGCTGAACTTCCGCGGTGCGAGGGAGATTATATTTGGGCCTCCTATCCTCCTCACTTTGCTTATCCCTCGAGCTTCGACTTGAAGAGCCCCTCAAAAATCTCTTCATTATTTTCTGAAATTTTCGAAATTATTAGTAACTTCAAATAAAAGTGAACCAAACTCAACAAAATTGATAGCAACTACTCCCACAAGTGCCTAGAGACTATATCATGCATTAGAACTACTTGGGACCATATAAATTTGACATGCAAGCTCAAGAATAGGGTCACCTAAGCAGCAAAAAATTGCAAAAAAATAAAGCACTAGAACAAAAACTAATTGGACCAATGGAGAAGTCACATACCAAAGAATAATCCCCCAAAGCAGTTTTGTGAATGGAGCTTTGATCTAGGAGATTGAAAATGGCAGCAAGATGAGCTAGAACTCGTGCTTGAGCTGGTTGGTGATTTTTTGGGAGGAAGAAGGAGTGTGTGGTGGCTGGAATAAGTGGAGGGGAGCCACCGGGGGCCCACGAGGCAGGGGGCGCGCCCTGGACCCTCGTGGCCAGGTGCTTGCTCCCCCTGATGTGTTCTCAGTGCCAGATATTCTCAAATATTCCAGAAAAAAATCATATTTAAATTTCAGGACATTTGGAGAACTTTTATTTGTGGGGTATTTTTTAATGCATGGATAATTCAGAAAACAGACAGAAAATACTATTTTTTCTTTATTTAATATAAATAACATAAAGTAAAAAGAGGATAGAGAGAGTTGTGCTTTCTAACTTCATCCATCTCATGCTCATCAAAAGGAATCCACTAACAAGGTTGATCAAGTCTTGTTAACAAACTCATTCCGAATAACATGGAACCGGAGAAATTTTGAATAGCACTAGGTTACCTCAACGGGGATATGCACGTACCCAATAATAAGAATATCATATTTCTTCTTGACAGTAGGAAGAGGAAATTAAAAACCTCCAATAGTAATAGTTGGAATTTTTCCAATAGAATTGATACTGTGAACTTGAGGTTGTTTCCTCGGAAAGTGTACCGTATGCTCATTACCATTAACATGAAATGTGACATTGCCTTTGGTGCAATCAATAACAGCCCCTGCAGTATTCAAAAATGGTCTTCCAAGAATAATAGACATACTATTGTCCTCGGGAATATCAAGAATAACAAAGTCCGTTAAAATAGCAACGTTTGCAACCACAACACACACATCCTCACAAATACCGACAGGTATAACAGTTGATTTATCAGCCATTTGCAAAGATATTTCAGTAGATGTCAACTTATTCAAATCAAGTCTACGATATAAAGAGAGAGGCATAACACTAACACCGGCTCCAAGATCACATAAAGCAGTTTTAACATAGTTTCTTTTAATGGAGCATGGTATAGTTGGTACTCCTGGATCTCCAAGTTTCTTTGGTATTCCACCCTTAAAAGTATAATTAGTAAGCATGGTGGAAATTTCAGCTTCCGGTATCTTTCTTTTATTAGTAACAATTTCCTTCATGTATTTAGCATAAGGATCCATTTTAAGCATATCAGTCAAACGCATACGCAAAAAGATAGGTCTAATCATTTTAGCGAAGCGCTCAAAATCCTCATCATCCTTTTTCTAGGATGGTTTAGGAGGAAAGGGCATGGGTCTCTAAACCCATGGTTCTCTTTATTTACCGTGCTTCCTAGCAACAAAGTCTCTCTTATCATAACGTTGATTCTTTGATTGTGGGTTATCAAGATCAACAGCAGGTTCAATTTCCACATCATTATCATTGCTAGGTTGAGAATCAACATGAACATTATCGTTAACATTATCACTAGGTTCATGTTCATTACCAGATTGTGTTTCAGCATCAGAAATAGAAATATCATTGGGATTCTCAGGTGTGTCAACAACAGGTTCACTAGAAGCATGCAAAGTCCTATCATTTTTCTTTTTCTTCCTCTTAGAAGGACCAGGTGCATCTACATTAGTCCTCTGAGAATTTTGCTAAATTCTCTTAGGATGGCCCTCAGGATACAAAGGTTCCTAAGTCATTTTACCACCTCTAGTCACAACTCTAATAGCATTATCATTCTTATTATTTAATTCATTGATCAAATCATTCTGAGCTTTAAGTACTTGTTCTACTTGAGTGGTAACCATAGAAGCATGTTTACTAATAAGTTTTAGTTCACCCTTAACATTAGTCATATAATCACTCAAGTGTTCAATCATATAAGCATTATGTTTCAATTGTCTGCCAACATAAGCATTAAAATCTTCTTGCTTAACCATAAAGTTGTCAAACTCATCTAAGCATTGACTAGCAAACTTAGTAGGAGGGATTTCAGCTTTATCATATCTATAGAGAGAATTTACCTTTATTACCCGTGTCGGGTTATCAAGACCATGTATTTCTTCAACAGGCGGCAAATTAAGACCATGTATTTCTTCAATAGGCGGTAAATTCTTAACATCTTTAGCTTTAATACATTTTTCTTTCATAGATTTCTTTTCCTCTTGCATATCTTCAGGACTGAGAAATAGAATACCCCTTTTCTTTGGAGTTGGCTTAGGAGTTGGTTCAGGAAGTATCCAATTATTTTCATTAGTCAACATATTATTCAATAGAATTTCAGCTTCATCAACAGTTCTTTCCCTGAAAACACAACCAACACAACTATCCAGGTAATATCTGGAAGCATCGGTTAGTCCATTATAAAAGATATCAAGTATTTCATTTTTCTTGAGAGGATGATCAGGCAAAGCACTAAGTAATTGGAGAAGCCTCCCCCAAGCTTGTGGGAGACTCTCTTCTTCAATTTGCACAAAATTATATATTTCCCTTAAAGCAACTTGTTTCTTGTGAGCAGGGAAATATTTAGCAGAGAAGTAATAAATTATATCCTGGGGACTACGCACACAACCAGTATCAAGAGAATTAAACCATATTTTATCATCACCCTTTAATGAGAACAGAAATAATTTAAGGATATAATAATAGCGAGTTTTCTCATCATTAGTGAACAGGGTGGCTATATCATTTAATTTAGTAAGATGTGCCACAACAGTTTCAGATTCATAGCCATAAAAAGGATCAGATTCAACCAAAGTAATTATCTTAGGATCGACGAGAAATCATAATCCTTATCAGTAACAAAGATAGGTGAAGTAGCATAAGCAGGATCATATTTCATTCTAGCATTCAAAGACTTCTCTTTAAGCTTAGCTAATAATTTCTTAAGATCAGATCTATCATTGCAAGCTAAGAAGTCTCTAGCAGTTTCTTCATCCATAACATAACCCTCAGGAACAACAGGCAATTCATAGCTAGGGGGATAATCTGCATCATCACTTTCATCAATATTATTAGTTTCAATAATTTCATTCTCTCTAGCCCTAGCAAGTTGTTCATCAAGAAATTCACCTAGTGGCACACTAGTATCGAGCATACAAGTAGTTTCATCATAAGTATCATGCAAAGCAGAAGTGGCATCATCAATAACATGTAACATGTCAGAATTAATAGCAGAAGCAGGTTTAGGTGTCGCAAGCTTACTCAAAATAGAAGGTGAATCAAGTGCAGAGTGATGTCTACTACACAACCTTCTTCTTATAGACATTGTTGGGCCTCCAAGTGCAGAGGTTTGTAGGACAGTAGCAAATTTCCCTCAAGTGGATGACCTAAGGTTTATCAATCCGTAGGAGGCGTAGGATGAAGATGGTCTCTCTCAAGCAACCCTGCAACCAAATAACAAAGAGTCTCTTGTGTCCCCAACACACCCAATACAATGGTAAATTGTATAGGTGCACTAGTTCGGCGAAGAGATGGTGATACAAGTGCAATATGGATGGTAGATATATGTTTTTGTAATCTGAAAATATAAAAACAGCAAGGTAACTAATGATAAAAGTGAGCGTAAACGGTATTGCAATGCGTTGAAACAAGGCCTAGGGTTCATACTTTCACTAGTGCAAGTTCCCTCAACAATAATAACATAATTGGGTCATATAACTATCCCTCAACATGCAACAAAGAGTCACTCCAAAGTCACTAATAGTGGAGAACAAACGAAGAGATTATGGTAGGGTACGAAACCACCTCAAAGTTATTATTTCCAATCAATCCGTTGGGTATTCCCATAAGTGTCACAAACAGCCCTAGAGTTCATACTAGAATAACACCTTAAGACACAAATCAACCAAAACCCTAATGTCACCTAGATACTCCAATGCCACCTCAAGAATCCATGGGTATGATTATACGATATGCATCACACAATCTCATATTCATCTATTCAACCAACACATAGGACCTCAAAGAGTGCCCCAAAGTTTCTACCGGAGAGGCAAGACGAAAACGTGTGCCAACCCCTATGCATAGATTCCCAAAGTCACGGAACCCGCAAGTTGATCACCAAAACATACATCAAGTGGATCATAGAATACCCCATTGTCACCACAAGTATCCCACGCAAGACATACATCAAGTGTTCTCAAATCCTTAAATACTCAATCCGATAAGATAACTTCAAAGGGAAAACTCAATCCATTACAAGATAGTAGAGGGGGAGAAAGATCATAGGATCCAAATATAACAGCAAAGCTCGCGATACATCAAGATCGTACCACCTCAAGAACACGAGAGAGAGAGAGAGAGATCAAACACATAGCTACTGGTACATACCCTCAGCCCCGAGGGAGAACTACTCCCTCCTCGTCATGGAGAGCACCGGGATGATGAAGATGGCCACCGGAGAGGGATTCCCCCACCGGCAGGGTGCCGGAACGGGTATAGATTGGTTTTTGGTGGCACCAGAGGCTTCTGGCGGCGGAACTCCCGATCTATTGTGCTCCTCGAAGTTTTTAGGGTATATGGGTATATATGGGAGGAAGAAGTACATCGGTGGACCTCCGGGCTGTCCACGAGGCAGGGGGCGCGCCCAGGGGGGGTGGGCGCGCTCCCTGCCCTTGTGGGCAGCCCGGGACTCTCCTAGTCCAACTCTGATACTCTGTGGGCTTCTTGTAGTCCAAAAATAAGTTCCGTGAAGTTTCAGGTCAATTGGACTCTGTTTGATTTTCCTTTTCTGCGATACTCTAAAACAAGGAAAAAATAGAAACTGGCACTGGGCTCTAGGTTAATAGGTTAGTCCCAACAATCATATAAAATAGCATATAAATGCATATAGAACATCCATGGTTGATAATATAATAGCATGGAACAATCATGAATTATAGATACGTTGGAGACGTATCAGCATCCCCAAGCTTAATTCCTGCTCATCCTCGAGTAGGTAAATGATAAAAATAGAATTTTGGATGTGGAATGCTACCTAACATATTTCTCTAAGTAATTCTCTTCATTTTGGCATGAATGTTCAGATCCATAAGATTCAAGACAAAAGTTTAATATTGACATAAAAATAATAATACTTCAAGCATACTAACTAAGCAATCATGTCTTCTCAAAATAACATGGCCAAAGAAAGTTTATCCCTACAAAATCATATAGTTTGGTCGTGCTCCATTTTCGTCACACAAGAATGCTCTCATCATGCACAACCCCGATGACAAGCCAAGCAATTGTTTCACACTTTAGTAATCTCAAACTATTTTCAACTTTCACGCAATACATGAGCGTGAGCCATGGATATAGCACTATGGGTGGAATAGAATATGATGGTGGGGGTTATGTGGAGAAGACAAAAAAGGGAGAAAGTCTCACATCGACACGGCTAATCAATGGGCTAGGGAGATGCCCATCAATTGATGTCAATGCAAGGAGTAGGGATTGCCATGCAACGGATGCACTAGAGCTATAAATGTATGAAAGCTCAACAAAAGAAACTAAGTGGGTGTGCATCCAAGTTGCTTGCTCACGAAGACCTAGGGCATTTGTGGAAGCCCATTGTTGGAATATACAAGCCAAGTTCTATAATGAAAATTTCCCACTAGTATATGAAAGTGACAAAACAAGAGACTCTCTATCATGAAGATCATGGTGCTACTTTGAAGCACAGTGTGGAAAAAGGATAGTAGCATTGTCCCTTTTGTTTTTTATTTTTTTATTTGGCCTTTCCTTTTTTTATTTGGCCTTTCTTTTTTATTTGGCCCCATTTTTTGGCTTTTTTGGGACAATGCTCTATGCATGATGATCATCACACTTGTATTTACTTACAACTCAAGAATTACAACTCGATACTTAGAACAAGATATGACTCTATATGAATGCCTCCAGCGGTGTACCGGGATTGCGATGAATCAAGTGTGACATGTATGAAAAATTATGAATGGTGGCTTTGAAAAAAATACGATGTCAACTACATGATCATGCAAAACAATATGACAATGATGATGCGTGTCATAATAAATGGAACGGTGGAAAGTTGCATGGCAATATATCTCGGAATGGCTATGGAAATGCCATAATAGGTAGGTATGGTGGTTGTTTTGAGGAAGATATAAGGAGGTTTATGTGTGAAAGAGCGTATCATATCACGGGGTTTGGATTCACCGGCGAAGTTTGCACCAACTCTCAATGTGAGAAAGGGCAATGCACGGTACCGAAGAGGCTAGCAATGATGGAAGGGTAAGAGTGTGTATAATTCATGGACTCAACATTAGTCATAAAGAACTCACATACTTATTGCAAAAATCTACAAGTCATCAAAAACCAAGCATTACGCGCACGCTCCTAGGGGGATAGATTGGTAGGAAAATACCATCGCTCGTCCCCGACTGCCACTCATAAGGAAGACAATCAAATAACACCTCATGTTTCAAATTTTTTACACAACGTTTACTATACGTGCATGCTACGGGACTTGCAAACTTCAAACCAAGTATTCCTCAAATTCACAACTACCCAACTAGCACAACTTTGATACACTATCTCCATATCTCAAAAGAATCATCAAGTATCAAACTTCTCTTAGTATTCAATGCACTTATATGAAAGTTTTTATTATATCCCTCTTGGATGCCCATCATATTAGGACTAATTTCATAACCAAAGCAAATTACCATGCTGTTCTAAAGACTCTCAAAATAATATCAGTGAAGTATGAGAGTTCACCTATTTATGCAAAATAAAACCACCACCGTGCTCTAAAAAGATATAAGTGAAGCACTAGAGCAAATGACAAACTACTCCGAAAGATATAAGTGAAGACCAATGAGTAGTCAAACAATTATGCAACTATATGAAGACTCTCTAACATTTAATAATTTAAGATCTTGGTATTTTATTAAAACATCAAACAAAATAAAAGAAAATAAAATGACGCTCCAAGCAAAACACATATCATGTGGCGAATAAAAATACAGCTCCAAGTAAAGTTACCGATGAACGAAGACGAAAGAGGGGATGCCTTCTGGGGCATCCCCAAGCTTAGGCTCTTGGTTGTCCTTGAATATTACCTTGGGGTGCCTTGTTCATCCCCAAGCTTAGGCTCTTTCCACTCCTTATTCCATAGTCCATCGAATCTTTACCCAAAACCTGAAAACTTCACAACACAAAACTTAACAGAAAACTCGTGAGCTCCGTTAGTATAAGAAAATAAATCACCACTTAGGTACTGTTGTGAACTCATTATAAATTCATATTGGTGCAATATATACTGTATTACAACTTATCTATGGTTCATACCCTCCGATACTAGTCATAAATTCATCAAAATAAGCAAACAACACGATGAAAACAGAATCTGTCAAAAACAGAACAGTCTGTAATAATCTGTAGGTTTCCACCACTTCTGAAACTCATAAAATTCTCAAATAAATTGCTGGACGTGAGGAATTTATCTACTGATCATATTAAAAAATAATTAACTAAATAGGACTCTCCAATAAAAAATGGCATCAATTCTCATGAGCGCTAAAGTTTCTGTTTTTTACAGCAAGATCAACAAGACTTCCCCCAAGTCTTCCCAAAGGTTCTACTTGGCACAAACACTAATTAAAACATAAAACCACATCTAAACAGAGGCTAGATGAATAATTTATTACTAAACATTAACAAAAGCAAAGAACAAAAATAAAAATTGGGTTGCCTCCCAATAAGCGCTATCGTTTAACGCCCCTAGCCAGGCATGATGATTTCAATGATGCTCACATAAAAGATAAGAATTGAAACATAAAGAGAGCATCATGAAGAATATAAATAGCACATTTAAGTCTAACCCACTTCCTATGCATAGGTATTTTGTTAGCAAACAACTTGTGGGAACAAGAATCAACTTGCATAGGAAGGTAAAACAAGCATAACTTCAAAATTTTAAGCACGTAGAGAGGAAACTTGATATTATTGCAATTCCTACAAGCATATATTCCTCCATCATAATAATTTTTAGTAGCATCATGAATGAATTCAACAATATAACCAGCACCTAAAGCATTCTTTTCATGATCTACAAGCATAGAAATTTTATTACTCTCCACATAAGCAAAATTCTTCTCATTCGGGATAGTGGGAGTATCATAAGAGACTTGAATACTATAAATTATTTCCACATTAAAGGAGTAATGTTCAGAAAAGTGGTAATCATAATCATGACAAGTTTTATAAATATAATCATCACTAATTTTTATAGCATATGTGTCATCACAATAATCATCATAAGTAGCAACTTTGTTCTCATCATAATCGATTGAAACTCCTTCCAAGATAGTGGAATCATCACTAAATAAAGTCATGACCTCTCCAAATCCACTTTCATAATTATCATAATAAGATTCAACATCCTCCAAAATAGTGGGATCATTACTTCCTAAAGTTGACACTCTTCCAAACCCACTTTCATCAATATAATCATCATAAGTAGGAGGCATGCTATCATCATTATAAATTTGCATATCAAAACTTCGGAGACTAAAAATATCATCTTCATCAAACATATCATCCCCAAGCTTGTGGCTTTGCATATCATTAGCATCATGGATATTCAAGGAATTGATGCTAACAACATTGCAATCATGCTCATCATTCAAATATTTAGTGCCAAACATTCTAATGCATTCTTCTTCTAGCACTTGAGCACAATTATCGGAATCCTTATTTTCATGATAGATAATAAAAAGATGAAGCATATGAGGTACCCTTAATTCCATATTTTTGTAGTTTTCTTTTATAAACTAAACTAGTGATAAAACAAGAAACAAAAAGATTCGATTGCAAGATCTAAAGATATACCTTCAAGCACTAACCTCCCCGGCAACGGCCAGAAAAGAGCTTAATGTCTACTACACAACCTTATTCTTGTAGACGTTGTTGGGCCTCCAAGTGCAGAGGTTTGTAGGACAGTAGCAAATTTCCCTCAAGTGGATGACCTAAGGTTTATCAATCCGTAGGAGGCGTAGGATGAAGATGGTCTCTCTCACGCAACCCTGCAACCAAATAACAAATAGTCTCTTGTGTCCCCAACACACCCAATACAATGCTAAATTGTATAGGTGCACTAGTTCAGTGAAGAGATGGTGATATAAGTGCAATATGGATGGTAGATATATGTTTTTTTAATCTGAAAATATAAAAACAGCAAGGTAACTAATGATAAAAGTGAGCGTAAACGGTATTGCAATGCGTTGAAACAAGGCCTAGGGTTCATACTTTCACTAGTGCAAGTTCCCTCAACAATAATGACATAATTGGGTCATATAACTATCCCTCAACACGCAACAAAGAGTCACTCCAAAGTCACTAATGTTGGAAATATGCCCTAGAGGCAATAATAAAAGCATTATTATTATATTTCTTTGTTCATGATAATTGTCTTTATTCATGCTATAACTGTATTATCCGGAAATCGTAATACACGTGTGAATACATAGACCATAATATGTCCCTAGTAAGCCTCTAGTTGACTAGCTCGTTGATCAACAGATAGTCATGATTTCCTGGCTATGGACATTGGATGTCATTGATAACGGGATCACATCATTAGGAGAATGATGTGATGGACAAGACCCAATCCTAAGCATAGTACAAAGATCGTGTAGTTCGTTTGCTAGAGCTTTTCCAATGTCAAGTATCTTTTCCTTTGACCATGAGATCGTGTAACTCCCGGATACCGTAGCAGTGCTTTGGGTGTATCAAACGTCACAACGTAACTTGGTGACTATAAAGGTGCATTACAGGTATCTCCGAAAGTGTCTGTTGGGTTGACACGGATCGAGACTGGGATTTGTCACTCCATATAACGGAGAGGTATCACTGGGCCCACTCGGTAATGCATCATCATTATGAGCTCAAGGTGACAAAGTGGTTGGTCACGGGATCATGCGTTACGGTACGAGTAAAGTGACTTGCCGGTAACGAGATTGAACAAGGTATTGGGATACCGACGATCGAGTCTCGGGCAAGTAACATACCGATTGACAAAGGGAATTGTATACGGGGTTGATTAATCCTCGACATCGTGGTTCATCCGATGAGATCATCGTGGAGCATGTGGGAGCCATCATGGGTATCCAGATCCCTCTGTTGGTTATTGACCGGAGAGTCGTCTCGGTCATGTCTGCTTGTCTCCCGAACCCGTAGGGTCTACACACTTAAGGTTCGGTGACGCTAGGGTTATGAAGATATGTATATGCAGTAATCCGAATGTTGTTCAGAGTCCCGGATGAGATCCCGGACGTCACGAGGAGTTCCGGAATGGTCCGGAGGTAAAGAATTATATATAGGAAGTGCTGTTTCGGCCATCGAGACAAGTTTCGGGGTTATCGGTATTGTACCGGGACCACCGGAGGGGTCCCGGGGTCCCACCGGGTGGGGCCACCTGTCCCGGGGGGCCACATGGGCTGTAGGGGGTGCGCCTTGGCCTATATGGGCCAACGGCACCAGCCCTACTAGGCCCATGCACCTAGGGTTTCCACCACGGAGGAGTCCAAGTGGTGGAAGGCACCCCGAGGTGCCTTGGGGGGGAGGGAAACCCTCCCCTGGCCGCCGCACCTAGGAGATTGGATCTCCTAGGCTGCGCACCACCCCCCCTTGGCCCTCCTATATATAGTGGGGGAGAGGAGGGATTTCATACCTCAGCCTTTGGTGCTTCCTCTCTCCCCGTTACGTCTCTCTCTCGCAGTATAGGCGAAGCCCTGCTACGTGACGCCCTGCATCCACCACCACGCCGTCGTGCTACTGGATCTTCATCAACCTCTCTTCCCCCCCTTGCTGGATCAAGAAAGGAGGAGACGTCATCCGTTCCGTACGTGTGTTGAACGCGGAGGCATCGTCCGTTCGGTGCTAAGATCATCGGTGATTTGAATCACGTCGTGTTCGACTACATCATCCCCGTTCTTTGAACGTCCGCTCGCGATCTACAAGGTACGTAGATGCATCTAATCACTCGTTGCTAGATGAACTCCTAGATGGATCTTGGTGAAACCGTAGGAAATTTTTTGTTTTCTGCAACGTTCCCCAACAACTAATAGCGGAGAACAAACGAAGAGATTATGGTAGGGTATGAAACCACCTCAAAGTTATTCTTTCCAATCAATCCGTTGGGCTATTCCTATAAGTGTCACAAACACCCTAGAGTTCGTACTAGAATAACACCTTAAGACACAAATCAACCAAAACCCTAATGTCACCTAGATACTCCAATGTCACCTCAAGTATCCGTGGGTATGATTATATGATATGCATCACACAATCTCAGATTCATCTATTCAACCAACACATAGGACCTCAAAGAGTGCCCCAAAGTTTCTACCGGAGAGTCAAGACGAAAACGTGTGCCAACCCCTATGCATAGATTCCCAAGGTCATGGAACCCGCAAGTTGATCACCAAAACATACATCAAGTGGATCATAGAATACCCCATTGTCACCACAAGTATCCCACGCAAGACATACATCAAGTGTTCTCAAATCCTTAAAGACTCAATCCGATAAGATAACTTTAAAGGGAAAACTCAACCCATTACAAGAGAGTAGAGGGGGAGAAACATCATAGGATCCAAATATAATAGCAAAGCTCGCGATACATCAAGATCTTACCACCTCAAGAACACGAGAGAGAGAGAGAGATCAAACACATAGCTGCTGCTACATACCCTCAGCCCCGAGGGAGAACTACTCCCTCCTCGTTATGGAGAGCACCGGGATGATGAAGATGGCCACCGAAGAGGGATTTCCCCTCCGGCAGGGTGCCGGAAAGGGTCTAGATTGGTTTTTGGTGGCTACGGAGGCTTCTGGCGGCGGAACTCCCGATCTATTGTGCTCCTCAAAGTTTTTAGGGTATATGGGTATATATGGGAGGAAGAACTACGTCGGTGGACCTCCGGGCTGTCCATGAGGCAGGGGGCGCGCCCAGGGGGCGCGCCCCCACCCTCGTGGGCAGCCCGGGACTCTCCTGGTCCAACTCTGATACTCCGTGGGCTTCTTCTGGTCCAAAAATAAGTTCCGTGAAGTTTCAGGTCAATTGGACTCCGTTTGATTTTCCTTTTCCGTGATACTCTAAAACAAGGAAAAAAACAGAAGCAGAAACTGGCACTGGGCTCTAGGTTAATAGGTTAGTCCCAAAAATCATATAAAATAGCATATAAATGCACATAAAACATCCAAGGTTGATAATATAATAGCATGGAACAATCAGAAATTATAGATACGTTGGAGACGTATCACAAAGCTAGATGGCAGTTCCTTACCTCCCCTCGTAGTTGAGCGATAAATCTTAGTTCTTGGATCTTTCAAGTTCTTCATAATGATAAGCAGATATAAATCCCAAGTGACACAAAGAATAGAGCTATGCTCCCCGACAACGGCGCCAGAAAATAGTCTTGATAACCCACAAGTATAGGGGATCACAACAGTTTTCGAGGGTAGAGTATTCAACCCAAATTTATTGATTCGACACAAGGGGAGCCAAAGAATATTCTCAAGTATTAGCAGCTGAGTTGTCAATTCAACCACACCCGGATAACTGAATATCTGCAGCAAAGTATTTAGTAGCAAAGTAATATGATAGTGGTGGTAACGGTAGCAAAAGTAACAGTAGCAAAAGTAATGTTTTCGGGTTTTTGTAGTGATTGTAACAGTAGCAACGGAAAAGTAAATAAGCGAAGAACAATATATGGAAAGCTCGTAGGCATTGGATTAGTGATGGAGAATTATGCCAGATGCGATCGATCATGTAACAGCTACAACATAGGGTGACACAGAACTAGCTCTAGTTCATCAATGTAATGTAGGCATGTATTCCGAATATAGTCATACGTGCTCATGGAAAAGAACTTGCATGACATCTTTTGTCCTACCCTCCCGTGGTAGCGGGGTCCTATTGGAAACTAAGGGATATTAAGGCCTCCTTTTAATAGAGTACCGGACCAAAGCATTAACACATAGTGAATACATGAACTCCTCAAACTACGGTGATCACCGTTAAGTATCCCGATTATTTTCACTTCGGGGTTAACGGATCATAACACATAATAGGTGACTATAGACTTGCAAGATAGGATCAAGAACTCTCATATATTGATGAAAACATAATAGGTTCAGATCTGAAATCATGGCACTCGGGCCCTAGTGACAAGCATTAAGCATAGGAAAGTCATAGCAACATCAATCTCAAAACATAGTGGATACTAGGGATCAAACCCTAACAAAACTAACTCGATTACATGATAAATCTCATCCAACCCATCACCGTCCAGCAAACCTATGATGGAATTACTCATGCAGGGCGGTGAGCATCATAAAATTGGTGATGGAGGATGGTTGATGATGACGATGGCGAAAGATTCCCCTCTCCGGAGCCCCGAACGGACTCCAGATCGGCCCTCCCGAGAGAGTTTAGGGCTTGGCGGCGGCTCCGTATCATAAAACGCGATGAATCCTTCTCTCTGATTTTTCTCTCCCCGAACATGAATATATGGAGTTGGAGTTGATGTTGGTGGAGCACCATGGGGCCCACGAGGCAGGGGGCGCGCAGGGCGCGCCCCCACCCTCGTGGACAGGTGGTGGACCCCCTGGCGTGGATTCTTCTTCCAGTATATTTATATATTCCAAAATAAGTCTCCGTTGATTTTCAGGTCATTCCGAGAACTTTTATTTTTGCACAAAAATAACACCATGGCAATTTGCTGAAAACAGCGTCAGTCCGGGTTAGTTCCATTCAAATCATGCAAGATAGAGTCCATAACAAGGGAAAAAGTGTTTGGAAAAGTAGATACAACGGAGACGTATCAGCAAAGAGGCGAACGGGGAAAGGGCGTCGAAATCTGGAACGGCGGCGGTGACTAATCCCATGTATACGCTAATTATGGATGTACAGTTATGATCAAAGCTAGCCAGCTAGGGGGCTAGAGCGGTAGAGCCAATGCCCTAAAACCGTTTTCCCCAAAAACCTAAAACCTCTGGCGGCGCCCGAGGCGATTTAGGGTTTTGAGTGAATCCTGCCAGGGGTCGATCGGTCTCCTTGACGGCGCACACCTGTGACTCCGGGACTATGGCGGCTGCATCAGCCAACGGTAGCCGGATGGGATCGGGAGACAAGGCGAGGTCAGCTCGGTCTCCCTTGGAGGAAGCTTTGGGCAAGTTTGATATATCTGAGGAAGAAGCTATGCCTATGGTAATTGATGATCGTAAAGAGGGGCCGAAGATGTGGTTGCTGGCTGGGAAAGTACTTTATCGGAATCAGTTTCACACCCAGACAATAACCAATGCTCTTCGGCCGGCGTGGGGAAACACTAGAGGTCTGAGTTTTGTCTCCACGGGCACCAACACCTTTGTTGCAGAATTTGAAAATCAGCGAGAGAAAGATAGGGTCTGGGCTGGTTCTCCTTGGCACATTAGTAAGAACACTATGATCTTCGCAGAATTCGAGGAGTGTATGCGACCTGATGAGGTCAATTTTGATCGTATCAATATCCAGGATCGGATTTTGAACCTTCCTTATCATATGAGGAATGATACTTGGGGTCCATCGATAGCTGCACAGATCGATAAGGATGCCACAATGGTGCAATTTGATCATGTGGGGGGCTTCTTGCGTGCTCGTGTCTCCATCCAAGTTGATAAGCCCCTCAGAAGGTGGATTTTGATAGATTCCGTGAGAAGGAAGAAGTTCGGTCCCTATGATATTCAATATGAGCAGCTGCCATATTTTTGCTTCTCGTGCGGACGACTGGGTCACTCGGATCTCCACTGCCCAACTCCAGGCTCTAGGTATGAGCAAGGTAATCTGCAGTGGGGCGCCCATCTCTGGGCACCCGAAGAATACAAGAAACCGGCCTCTGGCGAGAATTCCTCCGAAGAGCAAGGGTCGAAAATGAACAGTCACCGTGAATCAAAGAACTCTAGCTCGCACGGAGGGGGAGGTTCTGAGGTAGAAGTTAACTCTCCAAAAAAGCAGACGCAGCAGCACGAACGGAAAGGGGGTCCTCAAGAACAAGTTTACAGGCCGGTTGTTAACAAACCACTCATGCTTACTTTGGGAGATGATGTGGGCAACCTCAGCCAGGCTGATCTGGATAAGCTAGCTGCGGAGAAAGGTATGACTGATGAGGATGATTTGGGGACAGAACATGATCCTAAAAAGAAAAAACCAACACCTGAAAATTCGGCAGAGGCTCCTGGACAGCCCTGCCCATCCCAACGACTGTCTTGAGTTGGAACTACCGGGGGCTTGGGAACCCCGAGGCAGCTCGAGAGCTTCGCATTATTGTGAAGCAAGAAGTGCCCTCTCTTCTCTTTGTCATGAAGGCGAAGATTAGAGGAAGGAGAGTGGAAGAGATGAAGAATAGTTTGGGTTTTGGTGGTTGCTTAGCAGTGGACAGTGTTGGCCTTAGTGGTGAACTAGGCATTTTCTGGTCCAGAGACGTTTTGGTTGAGCTGAAGAACTTTAGCTCAAGCCATATTGATGTAATGGTAAAAAACAATGAACAGAATTCTCGGGCATGGGGATTTACAGGGTTTTATGGGGCATCGCGAGCTACAGATACACATCATAGTTGGCGGTGCCTGCGTACACTTCATGTCGTGCAACATGAGGAGTGGCTTTGTATGGGAGATTTCAACAAGACACTTTTCGCTTGCGAACATTTTCGCAAATCTGCAAGACCGGAGTGGCAAATGCGTGCCTTTCGGGAAGTGACTGATGAAATTTCCTTCCAGGATCTCGGTTGGACAGGAATCCCATACACTTGGGATAATCGGCAACAAGGAGATGCTAATTTTAAAGCAAGGTTAGATCGAGCCTTTGCTGACGAAGAATTCTGGCAACGCTTTGTCCATACTCGTGTTAGGCATATCAGTGCAACCGAGTCGGATCATTGCTTCGTTGTAGGAGAGATGAGAGAAAATTTGCCAACAAGTCATAAGTCAAAAAAGTATTTTAGATATGAGAATGTGTGGTAGACACATACGGACTATGACCAGCTGGTGAAGGATGTTTGGACAAGTTATCAACATGGCCCTGGGCTTCAAGGTGTTGTTCAGGCTCTTGCTAATCTGCAGAAAACACTTGAACCTTGTGGAGTCAAAGAGTTTGGGTCTCTAACTCGAACGATCCGTCAACTACAAAATAAACTTGATAACTTACGTAGCCTCTCCATCGGCGGGGGACTGTCAGATGAGGAGAAGGCGGTGGTCAAGTGTTGGGGAACGTAGCATAAATTCAAAATTTTCCTACGTGTCACCAAGATCAATCTATGGAGTCATCTAGCAACGAGGGAGGATTGGATCTACATACCCTTGTAGATCGCGCGCGGAAGCGTTCAAGAGAACGGGGTTGATGGAGTCGTACTCGTCGTGATTCAAATCACCGATGATCCTAGCGCCAAACGGACGGCACCTCCGCGTTCAACACACGTACGGAACGGAGACGTCTCCCATGCCTTGATCCAGCAAGGAGGAGGGAGAGGTTGATGGAGATCCAGCAGCACGACGGCGTGGTGGAAGTAGCGGGATTCCAACAGGGCTTCGCTAAGCGCTGCGGGAGGAGGTAGATGTGTCACGGGAGGGAGAGGGAGGCGCCAGGCCTTAGAGATTGGTTTGCTCCTCCTTTTTCCCCACTATATATAGGGCCAAGGGAGAGGGGGAGGCGCAGCCCTTGCCCCTTCCTCCAAGGAAGGGTGCGGCCAAGGGTGGGGAGGAGTCCATCCTCCCCAAGGCACCTCGGAGGTGCCTTCCCCTTTTAGGACTCTCCCCTTTTTCCCATCTCTTGGCGCATGGGCCTCTTGGGGCTGGTGCCCTTGGCCCATATAGGCCAAGGCACACCCTCTACAGCCCATGTGGCCCCCGGGGGCAGGTGGCCCCACCCGGTGGACCCCCGGGACCCTTCCGGTGGTCCCGGTACAATACCGGTGGCCCCGAAACTTGTCCCGATGGCCGAAATAGCACTTCCTATATATAATTCTTTACCTCCAGACCATTCCGGAACTCCTCGTGACGTCCGGGATCTCATCCGGGACTCCGAACAACATTCGGGTTACCGCATACTAATATCTCTACAACCCTAGCGTCACCGAACCTTAAGTGTGTAGACCCTACGGGTTCGGGAAGCATGCAGACATGACCGAGACGTTCTCCGGTCAATAACCAACAGCGGGATATGGATACCCATGATGGCTCCCACATGTTCCACGATGATCTCATCGGATGAACCACGATGTCAAGGACTCAATCAATCCCGTATACAATTCCCTTTGTCTATCGGTATGTTACTTGCCCGAGATTCGATCGTCGGTATCCAATACCTAGTTCAATCTCGTTACCGGCAAGTCTCTTTACTCGTTCCGTAACACATCATCCCGTGATCAACTCTTTGGTCACATTGCGCATATGATGATGTCCTACCGAGTGGGCCCAGAGATACCTCTCCGCTTACACGGAGTGACAAATCCCAGTCTCGATTCGTGCCAACCCAACAGACACTTTCGGAGATACCTGTAATGCACCTTTATAGTCACCCAGTTACGTTGTGACGTTTGATACACCCAAAGCATTCCTACGGTATCCGGGAGTTGCACAATCTCATGGTCTAAGGAAATGATACTTGACATTAGAAAAGCTTTAGCATACGAACTACACGATCTTTGTGCTATGCTTAGGATTGGGTCTTGTCCATCACATCATTCTCCTAATGATGTGATCCCGTTATCAACGACATCCAATGTCCATGGTTAGGAAACCGTAACCATCTATTGATCAACGAGCTAGTCAACTAGAGGCTTACTAGGGACATGGTGTTGTCTATGTATCCACACATGTATCTGAGTTTCCTATCAATACAGTTATAGCATGGATAATAAACGATTATCATGAACAAGGAAATATAATAATAACCAATTTATTATTGCCTCTAGGGCATATTTCCAACATCAAGAAGCTTAGAGAATCTCTGTACCAAGAGGAAGTGTGGATGCGGCAACACTCAAGAGTGCCTTGGCTACGTGAAGGGGACCGCAACACAGGATATTTTCATGCGCAAGCAACACAGTGGCGGAGAATCAACCGCATATCTGGGTTGCGACGCTTGGACGGCTCTGTATGTGCCAATGAGCAGGAGGATAAACAGGAGGTGCAGTGGTTTTTGAGTCGCAAGGGTTTTCAGATTCTAGTGAACTGTTGCAACATGTGCCGACGAAGGTTACGACTGATATGAACGAGTTGGTCAACAAACCTTTCGACCAGCATGAGGTACGGACGACGCTATTTCAAATGGCTCCATCCAAAGCTCCAGGTGTCGACGACTTCACTGTTGGCTTCTACCAACGCCACTGGGATATTCTGAAGGATGATATCACAGCGGCGGTGCTAGATTTTCTTAATGACGGGGAATTACCAGTGGGTCTAAACGATACCTCGATTACTTTGATACCAAAGGTACGACATCCCCAGTTCATATCTCAATACCGTCCAATTGCTCTCTGTCCAGTGCTATATAAAATTGCATCAAAGGTTATCACGAACAGGATGAGATATTTATTGGAAGAGGTTATTAGTGAGGAACAAAGTGTGTTTGTCCCCGGCCGACTGATCACGGACAACGTACTAGTGGTCTATGAAACTGTTCATACTATGAAAAGAAGGAAGAAAGGAAAGAACTATGCTTGTGTTGTTAAACTTGATATGATGAAGGCCTATGATCGAGTTGAGTGGCACTATCTTGAGTCTGTTATGCTCAAATTAGGTTTAAGCAGCATGTTTGTTCGTCTTGTCATGAAGTGTGTCACTTCGGTCAGATTATCAGTGAGAGTAAATGGTGATCTTTTACCCTTTTTTACACCTTCGAAGGGATTGCGATGGGGTGATCCTGTATCACCCTACCTTTTCCTTCTATGTGCAGAAGGGTTTTCATCTTTGCTGAAATATTATGGTGGTGACTACATTGATAGAGGAATCAGAGTCAGCTACAGATCTCCTTGGGTCAGCCACTTATTATTCGCCGATGATAGTCTCATTTTCATTAGTGCGAAACAGCAAAGTGCTCAGCGGTTGAATGAAATTTTGCAGATATATGCTTCAGCTTCTGGGCAGTGTGTTAATCATGATAAAAGTGCTATTTATTTTAGTACAAACTCACCGCAACCAGTTCGTCACTTGTTGAAGGGGTCTCTGAATATTCAAGCTGAAACTTTCAGCGAGAGATATCTCGGTCTTCCCACGGTAGTAGGGCAGATTACAAGTGGCACTTTCGATCATATTGGAGAGAGAGCTCGTGCCAAAATCCAAGGATGGTCTGAAAAGTTACTTGTGTGTGCTGGACGTGAAGTCTTGTTGAATTCAGTTGTGCAAGCAATGCCAACCTACAGCATGAGTACGTTTCGGTTGACAAAAAACATGTAAGAGCATTAGTTCACCTATGGCCCATTATTTCTGGAGTAGTTCTCTTGACAAAAAAGGTATGCACTGGGTTTCTTGGAATGAACTTGCTTCACCCAAGTGCAATGGAGGTATGGGTTTCCGCGATATGCCACTCTTCAATCTTGCTTTGCTTGGAAAACATGGTTGGAAACTCATGACCAAACCTAGTTCCCTTGTGCTCGGGTCTTGAAGGGCCGCTACTTCCCTGATACTAATTTCTTACATGCATCGGTGCCCAAGTCTGCTTCGGCGACGCGGCGTGCAATCATAGCAGGAAGAGAGGCACTTAATGCCGGTCTGATCAAGAGGGTCGGAGACGGCAGCTCTATTTCAGTCTGGACGGATAAATGGATACCAGGAACTACTATGATGACTCCACTGTCTAGACCACTAGCGACTCATGTTGAATATGTGTCGGACCTTATTGACACAGATAATTGGACGTGGAATCAACAACTGGTTCGAGAGTCTTTCATTGCACCTGATGCTGCAGCTATTCTTAATATTCCGCTACGGCAGGGAGGCGGTGAAGATTACTATGCTTGGGCCTTTGATCCCTCGGGCAACTACACTGTAAAAATGGCGTACCGTACTCTAGTGACTCAAAAAGATCGATCTGCTCTCGAGGATGGGACGGTTAACGAAACCTCACCGACTGAAAAACAGATGTGGAAAGCCCTTTGGAAACTGAATGTGGTCCCAAAAGTTCGAATTTTCTGGTGGCGAGTCCTACGCGGAATTCTTCCAGATGAACACACTCTGAAACGGTGACACATTGCAGAGATTAGCAGGTGCAAAATTTGTTTAACTATGGAGGAGGATCTCCAACATGCGCTGATGTTCTGCCCCCATGCAAAGAGTTTTTGGGAAGAAGCATATGCTTGGTTTGATATACGACTGCCCAGACTACACTCTAGCTCTTGGGCGAGGGACATTTTATGTGATCCTACGATGGCAGAGATGGACCGAGCTAAAATTATCACCATCATGTGGACTATTTGGCACTCACGCAATAGGTTAAAACATGAGCAAAAGGGCGTGGATCCGGCTAATTCCTTGCGCTTGATCAAGGAGTCGCTTGCGTTGCTGGAATTGCCACGGAGTGCTACCAAAATACTCCTAGGTTATGGATGGAGGCTTCCGGATGCGGGTACTATTAAGATCACAACGGATGGGACAATCAACTTCGCTCAAAATTACAGTGGTGCGGGTGGTGTCGTGCGCTCGAGCACTGCATTCCTGGGAGCTTTGTGTAAACCACATGTGGGTATTTCTGACCCACTTATCGCGGAAGCTTTGGCAATGCGTGATGGTGCTTGCTTTGCCAAAATTTGTGGATTCACGCATGTCATCATGGAGATGGATTGCCTAGAGATGGTGCAACTTTGGAGCAATCGTCACAATTCTCGTTCAATTGTGGCCCCTATCTTACTAGAAATTGGAGAGCTAGTTAGCGATTTTTTGTTATTTGATGTACATCATGTAAATCGGTCAGCAAACATTCTGGCACATCTGTGTGCCAAGCATGCTTGCACGCTGAGTGTGACTGAGTGCTGGCTCAATGAGACCCCTAGCTTCCTAGTGACCAACCTGTTGGCTGACTGTCCTGGGAATCCCTTGATTTAATAAATCTCTCTGAATTACCGCAAAAAAATGCCCATCGGCCGCTATTAATTGGCTTTTTTCACATGGGCCTTTGTTTTTTCTTGCTTCCAATATTGACGCTGAGATAATTAGGGGGGCAAATACATGCGTACCTGCCTATGTATCGTCAATTGTATAGTAGGTACTTCATGTTCGCTCGATCATTGCCCCCCGGTCTCCGCCACTGTCTCTAATCATTCTATCCTTATCTAGCCAATTTCTTCAAACACAAAATCTTTTTTGTAGGCTGAAGCTTCACGCTTCTTTTGGCGGCCTTAGTGATACGTCTCCAACGTATCTATAATTTTTGATTGTTCCATGCTATTATATTATCTGTTTTCGATGTTAATGGGCTTTATTATACACTTTTATATTATTTTTGGGACTAACCTATTAACCGGAGGCCCAGCCCAAATTGCTGTTTTTTGCCTATTTCAGTGTTTCGCAGAAAAGGAATATCAAACGGAGTCTAAACGGAATAAAACCTTCGGGAATGTGATTTTCTAAACAAACGTGATCCAGAGGACTTGGAGTGGACGTCAAGCAATCAACAAGGAGGCCACGAGGCAGGGGGCGCGCCTACCCCTTGGGCGCGCCCTCCACCCTCGTGGGCCCCCCGTTGCTCCACCGACCTACTTCTTCCTCCTATATATACCTACATACCCCGAAACCATCCAGGAGCACCACGAAAACCTAGTTCCACCGCCGCAATCTTCTGTACCCGTGAGATCCCATCTTGGGGCCTTTTCCGGAGCTCCACCGGAGGGGGCATCGATCACGGAGGGCCTCTACATCAACTCCATGGCCTCTCTGATGATGTGTGAGTAGTTTACTTCAGACCTTCGGGTCCATAGTTATTAGCTAGATGGCTTCTTCTCTCTCTTTCGATCTCAATACAAAGTTCTCCTAGATTCTCTTGGAGATATATTCGATGTAATCTTCTTTTGCGGTGTGTTTGTCGAGATCTGATGAATTGTGGGTTTATGATCAAGTTTATCTATGAACAATATTCGAATCTTCTCTGAATTCTTTTATGTATGATTGGTTATCTTTGCAAGTCTCTTCGAATTATCGGTTTGGTTTGGCCTACTAGATTGATCTTTCTTGCAATGGGAAAAGTGCTTAGCTTTGGGTTCAATCTTGCGGTGCTCGATCCCAGTGACAGAAAGGGAAACGACACGTATTGTATTGTTGCCATCGAGGATAAAAAGATGGGGTTTATATCATATTACATGAGTTTATCCCTCTACATCATGTCATCTTGCTTAAAGCGTTACTCCGTTCTTATGAACTTAATACTCCAGATGCATGCTGGATAGCAGTCGATGTGTGGAGTAATAGTAGTAGATGCAGGCAGGAGTCGGTCTACTTATCACGGACGTGATGCCTATATACATGATCATACCTAGATATTCTCATAACTATGCTCAATTCTATCAATTGCTCGAGAGTAATTTGTTCACCCACCGTAATACTTATGCTCTCGAGAGAAGCCACTAGTGAAACCTATGGCCCCCGGGTCTATTCTCCATCATATTAATCTACTGTTATTTCTATTACTGTTTATTTTTGCAATCTTTACTTTTTATCTTTATCATAAAAATACCAAAAATATTATCTTATCATATCTATCAGATATCACTCTCGTAAGTGACCGTGAAGGGATTGAAAACCCCTTTATCACGTTGGTTGCGAGGTTATTATTTGTTTGTGTAGGTACGAGGGACTTGCGTGTGGCCTCCTACTGGATTGATACATTGGTTCTCAAAAACTGAGGGAAATACTTATGCTACTTTGCTGCATCACCCTTTCCTCTTCAAGGGAAAACCAACGCAGTGCTCAAGAAGTAGCAAGAAGGATTTCTGGCGCCGTTGCCGGGGAGTCTATGCACAAGTCAAGACATACCAAGTACCCATCACAAACTCTTATCCCTCGCATTACATTATTTTCCATTTGCCTCTCATTTTCCTCTCCCCCACTTCACCCTTGCCGTTTTATTCACCCTCTTTTTCCGTTCCCCTTCTCTTTTCTAGTTCGCCTCTTTTTGCTTGCTTCTTGTTTGCTCGTGTGTTGGATTGCTTGCTTGTCACGATGGCTCAAGATAATACTAAATTGTGTGACCTTTCCAATACCAACAATGATGATTTTATTAGCACTCCGATTGCTCCTCTTACTGATACTGAATCTTGTGAAATCAATGCTGCCTTGCTGAATCTTGTCATGAAAGATCCGTTTTCCGGCCTTCCTAGTGAAGATGACGCTACCCATCTAAGTAACTTTGTTGATTTGTGTGATATGCAAAAGAAGAAAAATGTGGACAATGATATTGTTAAACTAAAGTTGTTTCCGTTTTCGCTTAGAGATCGTGCTAAATCTTGGTTTTCATCTTTGCCTAAAAATAGTATTGATTCATGGAATAAGTGCAAGGATGCTTTTATCTCTAAGTATTTTCCTCCCGCTAAAATCATCTCTCTTAGAAACGATATTATGAATTTTAAGCAACTTGATCGTGAACATGTTGCACAAGCTTGGGAGAGGATGAAATTAATGATACGTAATTGCCCTACTCATGGTTTGAATTTGTGGATGATTATACAAAAAAATTATGCCGGATTGAATTTTGCTTCTAGAAACCTTTTAGCACTACAAAAAAAAGACACATCCGTGACATTTTGGGCCGAACGAATTTTTTTCCTGTCATACATATGACACTTCTATGACGATAATTGTGACAAAACCCGGTATCATCATAGATGTGGTGGGCTCCTACTTCTATGACAAAAAGAAAATGGGCTTTTCATCCTGGGCGGGCCGGAGACGCAGCTGCATGACATTCTTTGGGTCGTCCATGACGGAAAAAACCGTGGTAGAAGCGATGGCGAGGAAAATTTCGGGGAGTTCCCGGTTACGGTGGGAGGTCGGGGCTGAGCGATGCGCGTTTCTCTCGTACACGTACGCGCGTGTGTGCGAGGCGTTGGCTCTAACTGAACCCGAGCGAGGCGTTGGGCTCTAACTGAACCCGAGCGATTGCACTGCAGGCTACGCATTACTGAACCCGAGCGATCGATCGATGGCTGTTAACTGAACCCGATCGAGCGATTCCTTCGCTACTGCTGCTAACTGAAGCCGATCGATGCTACCTCTGGATGAACAATGAGCGTTGTGGGGGGTGGATGAACAGTTCCCGGTGGGGGTGGATGAACAGGACCTCGTGGTGTTGCCTTTGGATGAACAGGACCCCGATCGATCGAGCCGGTTGGGGCTGGATGAACAGGACCCCGTGGAGGGCTGGATGAACAAGACCACCCCGTGGAGGGCAGGATGAACAGTAGATGGTGGAGGGCAGGATGAACAGTAGCCCGTGGAGGGGTGGTTGAACAGGAGCAGTGGAGAGGGCTGGTTGAACAGTAGCCGGTGGAGTAGCACGCGGTGGAGGCTGGATGAACAGGAGGCTAGGAGCCCGTGGATGAACAGTCGCAGGTGGAGGCTGGAGGAGGTAGACGGTGGATGAACAGTAGCTCGTGGAGGCTGGAGGGGGTCGATGGTGGAGATTAACAGTATCCCGTGGAGTCCCGTTTTGCGGTACGCCTCACCCCTCCCGATGAACAGGACCCCCGTTTCGACCGTAGCGCTCCAACACAAGTCCATTTCGTCCGTTTTGCGGTACGCCACACCCCTCCCGATCAACAGGACCCCTGTTTCGACCGTAGGAGGTCCGTTTCCTCTGTTTTGCGGTACGCCAGACCCCTCCCGATCAACAGGATGCCGTTCCAAACGTAGGAGGTCCATTTCCTCCATTGTGCGGTACGCCAGGCCTCGTTTCCATCGCCTGTTACGTCCAAGCCCTCCTGATGAACACGACGCATTCCGTTGCCTCCCCATGAACACGACGACGACGCTGTTTCTCCGTTCCGACCCAGCAATGTACACGAGCCCTGGCCGTACGTATGTGCGAGTAGGCGTTTGAGACCCCGCCCGTATGTACACATACGTGGCCGTATTTTCTTTCTTGCACCCTGGCCGCTGTACGTACGTGTACATGCTACGTGCGCGCCTCTACTATGACACGTGCGCGCTTCTACATCTACCAGTATGTACGTACATGTTCGCGACCAGAATGACAACGCTATGTACGCTTCGACCAGGTGGGTCCCGACTGTCAGGCACTTCCTTGCCTGCGAAGATGTAGCTGGTGGGTCCCAGCAGTCAGGGGGCGAATCGTTTTTTTGCCCGGATGCACTTCCTTGCATGCGAAGATGTAGCTGGTGGGTCCCAGCAGTCAGGGAGAAACGTTTTTTTCGCGAAATACAGTGGCCCGTCCGGTGGGTCCCAGCTGTCAGGTGGAGGAATCATTATTTTCCGCGTAATAAGGAGGCACTTCCTTGCTGTGGCCGTGGACCCAGCTGTCAGCCTCTCCACGTATAGTCCACGTCCGATGCAAGTCGTTCCTTGACCACGTTGACCACGCCACGCCGAGAGCACCAGGGCGGTGGACGATGGCGAGGCCTAGGAAGGGGACGACACGGAGGCAGGGAAGACTCGGCAGTTGTTTCCCACGCGGAGGGGAGTACGACTGTATGAGGGTTTACTGGTGCGTCTGCCGTCGCTGGAGAATAACAACAAGTGTGGGTGAGTAGAGGGATGGCTAGGCCAGCGATGGGAGTACGGTCGGGCGATGAGGCCTGCGCGGCAGCACAGCCGGCCGCGAGGAGGAGGGAGCAGGCAGTCCCGCCGGCCCTTGTTTGAGCGGCTGGAGCAGGAAGAGCAGAGATTGAAGAAGCACGACGGCCGTTGGATGAACATCCAACAGTCAGTGCTTGTGCGTCAACCTTTTTTTTAGGAAAGCCTCAAATCTGTGGAAAACAACATACAGCCCATCTGCCATTATTTCTAATAATTTACAGCCCATTTGCTAATTCTTAAGGTTTTTTTGGAGCCCATATTCTTTTTGTTAGCATTACAGCCCATATTGTGGCAACGGTTAAAAAATTATACGAAATTTTGCATATTTCGGTGCGGTCCAAACTGTTTTTAATCCCGAAATTTCGACTCACATTCAAACTGATTTTAAAAATAAATGTATATCAATATAAAATCCAACAAATTCTCCACGCATAAAAATTAATGTAATTTAAAATCTTGAAATGAAAAAAAAGATATTTGAAAGTAATTGCCGGTTTGATGTGTTTTAAAAATGTACAACCCATTTCTCATTACTGATGGGCCATTTTCTCAGCCAGCCGAATGAAAGCTCTCCTCGTCTTGAAAGATTTGCAGCCCAATAGGCCTGATAAAGCGACTTACTTGGCAAATCACAAAAAAACTGTGCTGTGGCCGTGGACCCAGCTGTCAGCCTCTCCACGTACAGTACTCTTCCAATGGAAGTCATTCCTTGACCACGTTGACCACGCCACGCGGAGAGCACCACGGCGGTGGACGACGGCGAGGCCTAGGAAGGGGACGACGCGGCAGTGGAAGCCCGCGCGGAGAGGACTGCGAAGGTTCACTGGTTCGGCTGCGGTGTGAGGCTGCCGTAGCCGCAGGGCCTGGCCAGCGGTGGGAATAGTAGGGGCGGTGAGGCCTCTGCGGCAGCACAGCCGGCCACGGGAGGCAGGAGCATGCGGCGTGCTGCTTTGGGCGGCTCGAGCAAGAAGACTAGAGGTTGAAGAAGTACTACGGCCGTTGGATGGACATCGTACGGTCACTAGATCTAGAATCGTTCATATTGACTAAGTTGACAAAGCCCTTCGTCCCCGTCAACTTAGTAGGCCCACAAGTCAGCCTCCCAGCAAGGTGGGTCCCAGCTAGCCGGGGGAGTATTCATTTTTTGTGCGTAATAAGGAGGCACTTCTGGTGGGTCCGAGCTGACACGGGGGAACGTTTTTTTCGCGAAATACGGTGGCCCGTCCGGTGGGTCCCAGCTGTCAGGGGGAAACATTTTTTTTCACAAAATACTGGTGGCCCATCCGGTGGGTCCTTGCTGTCAGGTGGAGGAATCATTATTTTCCGCATAATAAGGAGGCACTTCCTTGCTGCCGCCATGGACCCAGCTGTCAGCCTCTCCACGTACAGTCCACGTCCGATGGAAGTCGTTCCTTCCACGTTGACCACGCCGCGCCGAGGGCACCAGGGCGGTGGACGATGGCGAGGCCTAGGAAGGGGACGACGCGGAGCCGGTGAAGACATGGCAGTGGATGCCCACGCGGAGAGGAGTATGAGGGTTCACTCGTTCAACTGCGGTGTGAGGCTGCCGTCGCCGCAGGGCCTGGCCAGCGGTGAGAATAGTAGGGGCGGTGAGGCCTCCACGGCAGCACAGCTAGCCACGGGAGGCAGGAGCAGGTGGCACGACCGGCGCTGCTTTGGGCGGCTGGAGCAAGAAGACCAGAGGTTGAAGAAGCACTATAACCGTTGGATGGACATCGTACGGTCACTGCAGCTAGAATCGTTTATATTGACTAAGTTGACAAAGCCCTTGGTACGTCAACTTAGTAGGCCCACAGGCCAGCTTCCGAAACGGTGCGCCCCAGATGTCAGGGGGAGGAATCATTTTTTGGGCGGGTGAAGCTAGAATATCCAAGATTGAAGAAGAAGCACGGCATCCGTTGGATGGACATCCAACGACCACTGCTGCTAGAACCGTGGGTTGACTATAAGTTGACAAAGCCTCGCATACGTGCCAACTCCGTTTTTTAGGGGACGCGTCAACTTAGTAAGGCCAGAAGTGTGTGGCAGAGAACTTATAGCCCATTTGAGATTTGTAAGAATGTGTAGCCCATTTTTGAATTCTAATGGAATTTACTACAACCCATTTACAATTTTTTTAAAGTAGAGCCCATTTCAACCAACCGTTCAAAACAGAATTCAATAAAATTTCCCACATTTTGATGGGATCCAAAATATTTTTATCCCGAAATTTCTAGTCAGATTAAATACAATTTCAATATAAATTTATATTATGTAAAAATACAACGAAACATTGCGCTCGCAACAATTAATGAAATTAAAATTTTCAATATCCAAAAATAATATTTTATAAAGTAATCACGTGTTTGGTGCATTTTTTTATAGTTACTGCCCAGTTTTTATAATTACATCCCATTTATTATTTCTTAAAGCCCATTTTCTTGTTAAGCCTAATGCATCCCTCCTAGGAAAGATTTGCAGCCCAGCGGGGCGGAGAATAACAACTTGACCTTGCCTGGGTATTCCTAAAAAAGGTATAGCTGGGCTAGCCATTTTCAGCTTGAAAAAAAATTAATATCTGGGCTGAATATCTGGCCTGGGCTAGATGGGCCACACCCCGCCCAGATAATACATGCATCGATGTTTTCGTTGTTGTTCAGAGGAGAAAAATTAATATCTGGGCTAAACATCGAAAAACTCTGCAGTGCTCACACCTCAAAAACACAAATACTGCTCGAGCTACTTGGTCCCAGCTGTCGGCCGCTTCTTGTGCAATTCTCTCGTTTATTGACTAGTACTACATAGGTTGACAATGGTGTGGGACCGTGATGTCAGGAAACCAGGGGGAAGCAAAATAAATAACTCCAGCGAGCGCTTCCACCTCTGCCTCGTTGTCTCCCGTGGAAACCGCTTTCCTCCCTTTTTTTGCTCGGGCAAGGACCAATGCATGCAGCACGTCCATGCGGTTATTAGGCAAGAAATAAAAGCGCTTTGCATGCTATGAATTACGATGGCCTGCATGGGTAGCTAATAAGGCATCCTCTTAACTGCTGTGATTAAATGTTGTGTTTAGAAGAGAGAAATACTCTTTTTTCCACCAATCTGCTTGCACCTAGGTCGTGATGCACCTTCTAATATGACTTATTCACCTAGACGGAGGGAGTATAGTTTTATACACATATATATAATAAGGAGGCACTTGCGTACGTAGGCTATGGACCTGGTGGGTCCCCATTGTCATCCTCTCCAAGTAAAGTCATATCCTCGCCCGCGTGCACTTTCCGCCCGAAACAGTCAGCGCCGCCCGCCCTGCTTCCCCGTGCAGGCGATTGCTCCGCCTTCAAACAACACAAGTGTCATCCGTCCGTCCATCTGCCGCCCACATTAATGATACGCGGTTGCCGAGGCGGCTACTCCGGCGCCACACGCCCGTCCCTCCGCCCGCCCACCATTGCTATATAAACTGCTGCGCCGGCCATAGCCGCAGTCATCCGCATCCGTTCCCTTTCTCCTGTCCACACCACTACTGCCCACCATGGCTTCCTCGCGCTCCAGCGCTCTTCAAAACAGGCGGTCGACGGACCACAAGGAGATGGCAGCCATTGCTGCCGACCGGCAGGCAGACGGAGGACAACGACGTCCCAATGAAGAACATGGTAGTCGACGATCCGGCGCCAACCCCCTCCTCCGCGCCATCCTCGCTGGTGCATTGCACCATGACCATCGGCGAGGCCCATGCCAAAAATATGGACAGTGTGAGGTAGATGCATCAGGAGCAGTTCCGGGAGGCGCAAGATGACGCCGCCTACAACCACCATCTCCTCCAGGAGCATCTGCAGGCGGAGGAGCAGATCACCGCGGAGCGGGCGGAGCAGGAGGTGTTGGGGAACGTAGCATAAATTCAAAATTTTCCTATGTGTCACCAAGATCTATCTATGGAGTCATCTAGCAACGAGGGAGGAGTGGATCTACATACCCTTGTAGATCGCGCGCGGAAGCGTTCAAGAGAACGGGGTTGATGGAGTCATACTCGTCGTGATCCAAATCACCGATGATCCTAGCGCCGAACGGACGGCACCTCCGCGTTCAACACACGTACGGAGCAGCGACGTCTCCTCCTTCTTGATCCAGCAAGGGGGAAGGAGAGGTTGATGGAGATCCAGCAGCACGACGGCGTGGTGGTGGAAGTAGCGGGATTCCAACAGGGCTTCGCCAAGCGCTGCGGGAGGAGGGAGATGTGTCATGGGAGGGAGAGGGAGGCGCCAGGGCTTAGGTGTTGCTGCCCTCCCTTCCCCCCACTATATATAGGGCCAAGGGAGAGGGGGGCGCAGCCTTGGCCCTTCCTCCAAGGAAGGGTGCGGCCAGGGAGGAGTCCATCCTCCCCAAGGCACCTAGGAGGTGCCTTCCCCCTTTAGGACTCTTCCTTTCCCTTATCTCTTGGCGCATGGGCCTCTTGGGTCTGGTGTCCTTGGCCCATATAGGCCAAGGTGCACACCCCTACAGCCCATGTGGCCCCCCCGGGGTAGGTGGACCCCCTTGGTGGACCCTCGGACCCCTTTCGGCACTCCCGGTACAATACCGATAATGCGCGAAACTTTTCCGGCGACCAAAACAAGACTTCCCATATATAAATCTTTACCGCCGGACCATTCCGGAACTCCTCGTGACGTCCGGGATCTCATCCGGGACTCCGAACAACTTTCGGGTTACCGCATACTAATATCTCTATAACCCTAGCGTCACCGAACCTTAAGTGTGTAGACCCTACGGGGTCGGGAGACACGTAGACATGACCGAGACGACTCTCCGGCCAATAACCAACAGCGGGATCTGGATACCCATGTTGGCTCCCACATGCTCCTCGATGATCTCATCGGATGAACCATGATGTCGAGGATTCAATCAATCCTTGTCTATCGGTATGTTACTTGCCCGAGATTCGATCGTCGGTATCCCGATACCTTGTTCAATCTCGTTACCGGCAAGTCTGTTTACTCGTTCCGTAACACATCATCCCATGATCAACTCCTTGATCACATTGTGCACATTATGATGATGTCCTACCGAGTGGGCCCAGAGATACCTCTCCGTTTACACGGAGTGACAAATCCCAGTCTCGATTCGTGCCAACCCAACAGACACTTTCGGAGATACCCGTAGTGCACCTTTATAGTCACCCAGTTACGTTGTGACGTTTGGCACACCCAAAGCACTCCTACGGTATCCGGGAGTTGCACAATCTCATGGTCTAAGGAAATGATACTTGACATTAGAAAAGCTTAAGCATACGAACTACATGATCTTGTGCTAGGCTTAGGATTGGGTCTTGTCCATCACATCATTCTCCTAATGATGTGATCCCGTTATCAATGACATTCAATGTCCATGGTCAGGAAACCGTAACCATCTATTGATCAACGAGCTAGTCAACTAGAGGCTTACTAGGGACATGGTGTTGTCTATGTATCCACACATGTATCTGAGTTTCCTATCAATACAATTCTAGCATGGATAATAAATGATTATCATGAACAAGGAAATATAATAATAACTAATTTATTATTGCCTCTAGGGCATATTTCCAACAGTCTCCCACTTGCACTAGAGTCAATAATCCAGTTCACATCGATATGTGATTAACACTCAAGGTCACATCCCCATGTGACTAACACCCAAAGAGTTTACTAGAGTCAATAATCTAGTTCACATTACCATGTGATTAACACTCGATGAGTTCTGGGTTTGATCATGTTATGCTTGTGAGAGATGTTATAGTCAACGGGTCTGAATCTTTCAGATCCGTATGTACTTCGCAAATTTCTATGTCATCTTGTAGATGCAACTACTACGCTACATTTGGAGCTATTCCAAATAACTGTTCTACTATACGAATCCAGTTTACTACTCAGAATAATCTGGATTAGTGTCAAAGTTTGCATCGGCGTAACCCTTTACGACGAACTCTTTTACCACCTCCATAATCGAGAAAATTCCTTAGTCCACTAGTTACTAAGGATAACTTTGACTGCTGTCCTGTGATCCATTCTTGGATCACTCTTGTACCCCTTGACTGACTCATGGCAAGGCACACTTCAGGTGCGGTACATAGCATAGCATACTGTAGAGCCTACGTCTTAAGCATAGGGGACGACCTTCGTCCTTTCTCTCTATTCTGTCGTGGTCGAGCTTTAAGTCTTAACTTCATACCTTACAACTCAGGCAAGAACTCCTTCTTTGACTGATTCATCTTGAACACCTTCAAGATCATGTCAAGGTATGTGCTCATTTGAAAGTACCATTAAGCGTTTTGATCTATCCTCATAGATCTTGATGCTCAATGTTCAAGTAGCTTAATCCAGGCTTTCCATTGAAAAAACACTTTCCAAATAACCCTATATGCTTTCCAGAAATTCTACGTCATTTCTGATCAACAATATGTTAACAACATATATTCATCAGAAATTCTATAGTGCTCCCACTCACTTCTTTGGAAATACAAGTTTCTCATAAACTTTGTATAAACCCAAAATCTTTGATCATCATCAAAGCATACATTCCAACTCCGAGATGCTTACTCCAGTCCCTAGAAGGATTGCTGGAGCTTTGCATACTTATTAGCATCTTTCAGGATTGAAAAAACCTTCCGGTTTGTATCACATACAACCTTTCCTCAAAAAAAACGTCGAGGAAACAATGTTTTGACATCCTATCTGCAGATTTCATAAATAATGCAGTAATCGCTAATATAATTCCAACAGACTCTTAGCATCGCTACGAGTGAGAAAGTCTCATCGTAGTCAACTCCTTGAACTTGTCGGAAAACATCTTAACGACAAGTCGAGCTTTATTAATGGTGATACCTACCATCATTGTCCGTCTTCCTTTTAAAATCCATATGTACCTAACAGCCTTACGGCCATCAAGTAGTTCTCCCAAAGTCTACACTTTGTTTTCATATATGGATCCTCTCTCGGATTATATGGCCTCGAGCCATTTTGGAATCCAGGCCCACCATCGCTTCTCCATAGCTCGTAGGTTCATTGTTGTCTAGCAACATGACTTCCAAGATAGGATTACGTACCACTCTGAAGTGGTACGCATCCTTGTCATCCCAAGAGGTTTGGTAGTGACTTGATCTGAAGTTTCATGATCACTATCATAAGCTTCCACTTCAATTGGTGTAGGTGCCACAGGAACAACTCCTGTGCCCTGCCACACACTAGTTGAAGAGACGGTTCAATAACCTCATCAAGTCTCCACCATCCTCCCACTCAATTCTTTCGAGAGAAACTTTTCCTCGAGAAAGGACCCGATTCTAGAAACAATCCCTTATTGCTTTCGGATCTGAGACAGGAGGTATACCCAATTGTTTTGGGTGTCCTATGAAGATGCATTTATCCGCTTTGGGTTCGAGCTTATCAGCCTGAAACTTTTCACATAAGCGTCGCAGCCCCAAACTTTTAAGAATGACAGCTTAGGTTTCTCTAAACCATAGTTCATACGGTGTCGTCTCATCGGAATTTCGTGGTGCCCTATTTAAAGTGAATGTGGTTGTCTCTAATGCCTAACCCATAAACTATCATGGTAATTCGATAAGAGACATCATGGTATGCACCATATCCAATAGGGTGCATTTATGATGTTCGGACACACCATCACACTATGGTGTTCCAGGCGGTATTAGTCGTGAAACAATTTCCACAATGTCTTAATTGTGTGCCAAACTCGTAACTCACATATTCATCTCTATGATCACATCATAGACATTTTATCCTCTTGTCACGACGATCTTCAACTTCACTCTGAAATTACTTGAACCTTTTAATAATTCAGACTTGTGTTTCATCAAGTAAATACACTCAGCATCTACTCAAATCATCTGTGAAGTAAGAACATAACGATATCCACAGCGTGCCTCAGCACTCATTGGACTGCACACATCAAATGTATTACTTCCAACAAGTTGCTCTCTTGTTCCATCTTACTGAAAACGAGGCCTTTCAGTCATCTTGCCCATGTGGTATGATTTGCATGTCTCAAGTGATTCAAAATCAAGTGAGTCCAAACGATCCATCTTCATGGAGTTTCTTCATGCATATATGCCAATAGACATGGTTCGCATGTCTCAATCTTTTTCAAAAACGAGTGAGTCCAAAGATCCATCAACATGGAGCTTCTTCATGCGTTTTATACCAATATGACTCAAGTGGCAGTGCCACAAGTATGTGGTACTATCATTACTATCTTATATCTTTTGGCATGAACATGTGTATCACTACGATCGAGATTCAATAAACCATTCATTTTAGGTGCAAGACCATTGAAGGTATTATTCAAATAAAAAGAGTAACCATTATTCTCCTTAAAGAATAACCGTATTGCGATAAACATAATCCAATCATGTCTATGCTCAACGCAAAAACCAAATAACAATTATTTAGGTTTAACACCAATCTCGATGGTAGAGGGAGCATGCGATGCTTGATCACATCAACCTTGGAAACACTTCCAACACATATCGTCATCTCACCTTTAGCTAGTCTCCGTTCATTCCATAGCCTTTTATTTCGAGTTACCAACACTTAGCAACCGAACCGGTATCTAATACCCTGGTGCTACTAGGAGTACTAGTAAAGTACACATTAATATAATGTATATCCAATATACTTCTGTCGACCTTGCCTGCCTTCTCATCTACCAAGTATCTAGGGTAGTTCTGCTTCAGTGACCGTTCCCCTCATTACAGAAGCACTTAGTCTCGGGCTTGGGTTCAACTTTGGGTTTCTTCACTTGAGCAGCAACTGACTTGTCGTTTCATGAAGTATCCCTTTCTTGCCCTTGCCCTTCTTGAAACTAGTGGTTTCACCAACCATCAACAATTGATGCTCCTTCTTGATTTCTACTTTTGTGGTGTCAAACATCACGAATATCTCAAGGTTCATCATATATGTCCCTGATATATTATAGTTCATCACGAAGCTCTAGCAGCTTGGTGGTAATGACTTCGAAGAAACATCACTATCTCATCTGGAAGATCAACTCCCACTCGATTCAAATGATTGCTGTACTCAGACAATCTGAGCACAAGCTCAACAATTGAGCTTTTCTCCCTTAGTTTGCAGGCTAAGAAAATCGTCGGAGGTCTTATACCTCTTGACGTGGGCACGAGCCTGAAATCCCAATTTCAGCCCTCGAAACATCTCATATGTTTCGCGACGTTTTAAAACGTCTTCTGTGCCTCAACTCTAAACCATTTAACTGAACTATCACGTAGTTATCAAAATGTGTATGTCAGATGTTCGCAACATCCACAGACGACGTTCGAGGTTCAGCACACTAAGCGGTGCATTAAGGACATAAGCCTTTTACTGTCTGCATAATTGCTACTATCAACTTTCAACTAATTTTTCTCTAGGAACATATCTAAACAGTAGAACTAAAGTGCGAGCTACGACATAATTTGCAAAAACCCTTTTGACTATGTTCAGGATAATTAAGTTCATGAACTCCCACTCAAATAGACATCCCTCTAGTCATCTAAGTGATTACATGATCCGAGTCAACTAGGCCATGTCCGATCATCACGTGAGACGGACTAGTCAACATCGGTGAACATCTTCATGTTGATCGTATCTACCATACGACTCATGCTCGACCTTTCGGTCTCTTGTGTTCCGAGGCCATGTCTGTACATGCTAGGCTCGTCAAGTCAACCTAAGTGTTTTGCATGTGTTCCGAGGCCATGTTCGTACATGCTAGGCTCGTCAACACCCGTTGTATTCGAACGTAAGAATCTATCACACCCGATCATCACGTGGTCCTTCGAAACGACGAACTTTTGCAACGGTGCACAGTTAGGGGGAACACTTTCTTGAAATTTTAATGAGGGATCATATTATTTACTACCGGCGTTCTAAGCAAATAAGATGTATAAACATGATAAACATCACATGCAATCAAATAGTGACATGATATGGCCAATATCATATTGCTCCTTTTGATCTTCATCTTCGGGGCTCCATGATCATCATCGTCACCGGCATGACACCATGATCTCCATCATCATGATCTCCATCATCGTGTCTCCATGAAGTTGCCTCGCCAACTATTACTTCTACTACTACAGCTAACGGTTAGCAATAAAGTAAAGTAATTAGATGACGTTTATGTTGACACGCAGGTCATAAATAAATTAAGACAACTCCTATGGCTCATGCCGGTTGTCATACTCATGGACATGCAAGTTGTGATTCCTATTACAAGAACATGATCATCTCATACATCACATATATCATTCATCACATCCTTTGGCCATATCACATCACATAGCATACCCTGCAAAAACAAGTTAGACGTCCTCTAATTGTTGTTTGCATGTTTTACGTGGCTGCTATGGGTTTCTAGCAAGAACGTTTCTTACCTACGCAAAGACCACAACGTGATATGCCAATTGCTATTTACCCTTCATAAGGACCCTTTTCATCGAATCCAATCCGACTAAAGTGGGAGAGACAGACACCCGCCAACCACCTTATGCAACTAGTTCATGTCAGTCGGTGGAACCGGTCTCACGTAAGCGTACGTGTAAGGTTGGTCCGGGACGCTTCATCCCACAATGCCGCCGAATCAAGATTGGACTAGTAACGGTAAGCATATTGAACAAAATCAATGCCCACAACTACTTTGTGTTCTACTCGTGCATAGAATCTACGCAATAGACCTCGCTCATGATGCCACTGTTGGGGAACGTAGCATAAATTCAAAATTTTCCTACGTGTCACCAAGATCTATCTATGGAGTCATCTAGCAACGAGGGAGGAGTGGATCTACATACCCTTGTAGATCGCGCGTGGAAGCGTTCAAGAGAACGGGGTTGATGGAGTCGTACTCGTCGTGATCCAAATCACCGATGATCCTAGCGCCGAACGGACGGCACCTCCGCGTTCAACACACGTACGGAGCAGTGACGTCTCCTCCTTCTTGATCCAGCAAGGGGGAAGGAGAGGTTGATGGAGATCCAGCAGCACGACGGCGTGGTGGTGGAAGTAGCGGGATTCCAACAGGGCTTCGCCAAGCGCTGCGGGAGGAGGGAGATGTGTCATGGGAGGGAGAGGGAGGCGCCAGGGCTTAGATGTTGCTGCCCTCCCTCCCCCCCACTATATATAGGGCCAAGGGAGAGGGGGGGCGCAGTCTTGGCCCTTCCTCCAAGGAAGGGTGCGGCCAGGGAGGAGTCCATCCTCCCCAAGGCACCTAGGAGGTGCCTTCCCCCTTTAGGACTCTTCCTTTCCCTTATCTCTTGGCACATGGGCCTCTTGGGGCTGGTGTCCTTGGCCCATATAGGCCAAGGCGCACACCCCTACAGCCCATGTGGCCCCCCCGGGGTAGGTGGACCCCCTTGGTGGACCCCCGGACCCCTTTCGGCACTCCCGGTACAATACCGATAATGCGCGAAACTTTTCCGGCGACCAAAACAAGACTTCCCATATATAAATCTTTACCTCCGGACCATTTCGGAACTCCTCGTGACGTCCGGGATCTCATCCGGGACTCCGAACAACTTTCGGGTTACCGCATACTAATATCTCTATAACCCTAGCGTCACCGAACCTTAAGTGTGTAGACCCTACGGGTTCGGGAGACACGTAGACATGACCGAGATGACTCTCCGGCCAATAACCAACAGCGGGATCTGGATACCCATGTTGGCTCCCACATGCTCCTCGATGATCTCATCGGATGAACCATGATGTCGAGGATTCAATCAATCCCGCATACAATTCCCTTTGTCTATCGGTATGTTACTTGCCCGAGATTCAATCGTCAGTATCCCGATACCTTGTTTAATCTCGTTACCGGCAAGTCTCTTTACTCGTTCCGTAACACATCATCCCGTGATCAACTCCTTGATCACATTGTGCACATTATGATGATGTCCTACCGAGTGGGCCCAGAGATACCTCTCCGTTTACACGGAGTGACAAATCCCAGTCTCGATTCGTGCCAACCCAACAGACACTTTCGGAGATACCCGTAGTGCACCTTTATAGTCACCCAGTTACGTTGTGACGTTTGGCACACCCAAAGCACTCCTACGGTATCCGTGAGTTGCACAATCTCATGGTCTAAGGAAATGATACTTGACATTAGAAAAGCTTTAGCATACGAACTACATGATCTTGTGCTAGGCTTAGGATTGGGTCTTGTCCATCACATCATTCTCCTAATGATGTGATCCCGTTATCAATGACATTCAATGTCCATGGTCAGGAAACCATAACCATCTATTGATCAACGAGCTAGTCAACTAGAGGCTTACTAGGGACATGGTGTTGTCTATGTATCCACACATGTATCTGAGTTTCCTATCAATACAATTCTAGCATGGATAATAAACGATTATCATGAACAAGGAAATATAATAATAACTAATTTATTATTGCCTCTAGGGCATATTTCCAACAGGAGGCGCTGCTCGACTCGTACCGCTCCGCCCGCAAGGGCCGCCTCGAGCGCTGGAGGGAGGGCATGCGGGTGGCGGAGGCTGCGGCCGCCTACAAAGAGGCTAGCAAAGAGGGCGATGAAGCGGGCGAGGCGTTGTTTGGCGAGACCGAGGATGAGGCAGAGGACAATGCCGGCTCCGACAAGTCCCCGCTCCGCTGGCGTCGACGAGGCCCTGCTCCGCCGAGGCCCCGTGGTGCCAACAACAAGGCAGAGGACACCGCCGGCTCCACCGAGGCCCCGCCCCGCCAACAACGAGGCAGAGGACATCGCCGGCTTAGCCGAGGCCCCACCCTGCCGACAACGCGGGGGAGGATTTCCACCGCTCCGCTGAGGCGCCGCCCGCCGGCAATGAGACAGAGGACATCGCCGGCTCCGCCGAGGCCCCGCCCCGCTGCCAACGAGGCCGCGCCACACAGAAAATGAGGAAGAGTAGAACACGGTAGGTCGCTGCCGCTCGGGTCCAAGTAAGGCCACTGCTGCTACCCTCCTATTGAAGCCGAGCCAGGCGGGTTGACCATTGACGCTCGGTTAGCTTCTTAGCGGCGACGTGGAGTCGGGGAGTTCTGCTGGAGAATAACGCAGCTTCTACTTAACTGCTGGTGCAGTTGGCTGACTGACACGTGGGCCCAATAGGCCACATGTCAGTTACACAACTACACCTGCAGTTAAGTCACTGAAGCTTCTGTTCGGCTCAGCGGGACACAGGTGGGTAGCTTCGGTTAATTAATTATACCTCCAACGCACCCCTTTTTAGTTGAAGAATGTATGAAATGTAATGAAATCTGGCATGTTTATATGAAATCCGACCGTGTGTGAATGAATTTATTTCGATTAGTTCGAATTCCTGTATCACTGGCATTGGATGAACATGCAAAACAATATGTACTAGCATTATTCCCAGGGTGATCACCTCGTCTGCAGCAGTTTCACATGTACTCCCACCAGTCCTTCCTAGTCTGCATACAAGTTTTGTCTGCAGTCAAAGTATCTCTACTTTGACCAATCTTATACAAAAAAGTATGCACTTTCACAATGTGCGAAGTAAAAAGGAACAGAAGGAGTACAAAGAGTTTGAGCAGGTTTTTAGCATTTCTGTACATTGCAATCAAACACACAGGTGTGGCAATTCATAGAGAACATTCAAAACAATCGATGATTATGCATCTCAGCGACTCACATGTCAGAGGCAATATTTACTTCACAACTAAAGAATAAAGAAAAATTGATCGACGCTGCTGACAGCAAGGGCGTCCCATTCGAAAATATCAAACGCATGTCCTACTAAAATCAATGAGCAAAATTTGACAAGGTTGTCCCATTCCAAAATATCAAATGCCTACGATTGTGGAATGGGCAGGGTTTGCCATCAGTTCGGACATTGACATGGCACCTCGTGCTAAATAAACCAGCTGTTCTTTTTGTGCAGTTCCACCAAAATCAACCAAATTCGCACGTAGCTTGTATGATTTCGCCCTTATATGTTGCAACGCCTTGAACTTATCGGCACCTCCTTTCTTGTGGTGGAAATGAATGATTCAATGTATTCATGAACATTTTGTGCATTTCCCATTGAAATCAAGTTGAGCACCCCTGTTTGCACAAATACAAAAAAGTGATTAGTATAGAGCAAACTGTACTATGAATTGACAGTTTCAACAGGCACATACATGGTCCATGTAGAGCACACTTTTAGAAAAATGGAACTCACCAGAAAGAATCCTAGAACAACATTGTACTCGCGCATCACACCAAAAAATGGAGATTTTGTCAGTCCTTCTGAGTTGAAGTTAGTTTGGTCTTGTGGGGAGTAATGTAACCATCCTTCAACTGCTCCTTCTGATGATAAGATAGACAGGGCTTCTTCATCCTGGCATAATCAGAACTAGTCACTTCATGTACTCAATATTCTTCTTCAGAGAAACATGATCCTGTTGTGCAAAGACAAGAGGACTACTAAATGCTAGCATCACTGTTTGCTCGAAAAAAGGAAAGGAAATATTTAAAACATCACAGATGAAGCACTTCTCGAGGACAATACCACTTTTTCATGACAGCACCGGGAGTTGATTTTTGTTTTTCTTCCCCTTGTTCTTCCCCTTCATCACTTGGTTCAATAACAAACAAGCTTCGTCTTCAATGTAAGATTTGGCATGTCAATTAGGGAGCACAAGTATAGTACTAAACTTAATTTTCTGATGAAAGTGGCAAAATACAGGCCAGCAGTTGTGAAATATCCTTATCTTACCTCAATGGGATATTATGGTGCACATACAGATTGGAAGTCTTATCTCCATTTGTGCAGTTCACTAAAATCAAGCAACATTATCGTACAAGTAGCACAACATATGAATGCACACTGCATAATCATGTGAAAGAAGGCTAGTACTGACTTCTCATGACGCGGAATTCAAACAACTCACAAGAAGAAGATCTAAACCAAATTCGCCTTAACGGATAGGAAGTAAGATCTCCTCTTGTGCAGTTCCACTAAGATCAAGCAATCAAGCAACGTTGTCGGTGTGACATTTTGGTTGAACTGCACAAAACACTCTTAAAACAAAAGTGTTTTGTGCAGTGCAACAAAAGGTCACAATGGCAACGAGGTGAAGCAGATAACCCTATTTACACAGAGGTGCAAAGGAAACAATTAGTGGTCAATAACGGTGGATGACACAGAACCCAACAAAAAGAAGCATCTACCTTATCTAAATGGGAAAGAAAGCAAGACAGTAGCATTTCTCAAACGGTGGCATTGATTAATATTAACATAGAGATTATATTAATAATAAAATTCGTTAAACATGTAATTTGCTTTTAACCGTGGCATTGCATCAATTTTCCAGCGGCATTATTAGAGGGTGTTTGCTTACAGGGACATTTTGGTGTAGGGACTAAAAAAACTCCGTGTCAGTCCCATCTAAACCAAAGAGGAGGGACTTTTAGGGACTAAAAGTGGGCATTTGGGACTAAAGAAAGAAGACCCCGAGGGAGTCTTTTTGGGACTTTTTCCAACAGTTGCCCCTGCCACGCATCGCACCTTGTCCCTATTAGTTCATTACTAGGGGTAACATGGTCTTTTAGCATGTCATTTAATAACCTCTAGTCCATGTTTAGTCCCTGGAACCCAGCAGGTAGGGACTAGGGAGTTTTTAACCAAACAGGGCCTTAGATTAACAACAGCTAATGAGTTGCACTGGACAGTGGACGCACCAGCACCATGTGCATCTACTGATGTACTGTGGTCATGCACAGTCTATTGCAACAAAGAACAAGCAACCAAGGAGCATATTTGTGTTGGTCCCAGTTTTGTTATCTTTAGACGCCTTTCCCTATGTGAGCGCAGCAAATCTAGTCCTGCTCAGGCTCTACAGCCCTGTCCCTTCCTTTCCTTTTTGAACTAGTACTTTCGCCCCTTCCTTTCCTCTTTGAACCACGTCCTAGATTTATGCGATACAACTTTCCCCACTACTTTCCCCCATTCCTTTCCTCTTTGAACCACGTCCTAGATTAATGCTATACAACTTTCCCCCTTCATTTCCTCTTTGAACCACATCCTAGATTCATGCTATATACAACTTTTCCCACTACTTTCCCCCACTCCTTTCCTCTTTGAACCACGTCCTAGATTCATGGTATACATGCAGCTAGAGCAATGCATGTGGAGTAATTAAATTATACCTTAAGGTTCTTGGGGCGTGGTTCGGTGGGCGACAGGACGGCGGCGAAGAAGAAGGGGTCGGAGGCCCTCCCGCGCCGCCACTGTGTGGAAAGTGAACAGCTGCGCCAGTAGTCCCTCGCTGACGGCGACAGCGTTAAGCCTCCTTCCCTTCCCGACGGACGAATCCTGCCGGCTCTTTGAGCAGCAGTGAGGGGAGAGAGAGGCCAACGAAGTCTTGTTTAGATATGGAGAGGGCGAGAGAGTGTGAAGAGAGCAACTACAAGTGCTGAGGCTCCAGCGGGAGAGGGCGAGAGAGTGAGCGAACAGGCTAACCAGTTACACAGCCCTCCCGTTATGTTCAACGAGAGGGAAATAACCTTTTATACATTCCTGCATTCGTGTGACAAGCATGCCGTGTTTTTTTGTGTGTGTGGGAGTCATTGGGATTTCAATCATAATCGTGTCATGTGGCTTTGGTGGTAAGACTATCCACAGTGGTGCAGAAATAATGCAGCCTTAGTCACCTTACCTCTCTCCATGTAGTACGTTGGGTCCCACCAGTCAGAGGGTGAAACAAACAAATTAATAAGAAAAATTAAAAGCGCTAGCGGTGTATCTTACCTCACACATCTCGCTACTGCTCGGGAACACTGTCCAATTGATCCCTCTGTTCGCTCACGTACTATTTTAAGTGAATCCTTATTATAACATGCACACAAATTTTGGCCACTTGTATTCGACTTAAGTCAGTGTGCCACCGTATCTCGTATACTTACTACTCCCTCCATCTAGGTGTAATAAGTCATGTTAGAAGGTGCAACGGGACCAAGGTGCGTGCGTGTGCGTGTGCGTGTGTGTGTGTTTAACACCATGTGTGTGTTAGAGAGAGCGACAGATCGACCTACTCCTATAGAGAGATGTTGTGTAGTGTATGATTTTAGCCGCGAGAGTCGGTGCATCCTCTCATTTTCGGGCGTGTCTGGTAGGGACATGTGGACAGCTGCCACGCCCGCTCCTGACCAGCCTGGCCCACCCAAAGCCCCTCCATCGCCCGTGCGCGCTTCCCGCCCGAAACGGTCAGCGCCGCTCCAAAGAATCGGGGCCGCATTCATGCCCGGGCAGAGCGGACGCGACCTCTCACTGGCGCAAGAGTGATGGTTGCTTCGTCCGTCCAACTTACTGCTGGGTCTATGTGATTTGACGGCTCATTGGTCTTTATTACTGAGGTGGTAGGACCGCTGGATGTCCCATGCTTTCGACGAAAGGAGGTATACTACTACTACTACTATATTACAATTTTCTCCATTCTTACAGCGGAGGCGTGCAAGAGCAGTGAAAACACGCAGGCTCAGTGATTACATGGCCCACCTCACACTACTATCACCGTGCGACACCTAACTCTTTACATAGTACTCCCTCCGTTCCTAAATATTACTAGATGAGTCCCCGCGCGTTGGCGCGGAACAGCGGTATATCTCTCTGCGCAAAATTATCGATTTCATAGAACAAAAAAACTCTATAACCGCATGACAAATGTGGTAGCCAAACTAAATAAACTCCCATCATCATTTAGATCATCCCACGTAAGGAAAAAGATCAGCCAACTCCTGAACTCCTACTGCATAATGGGATTATATTTTTCTTTTTGACATGTTAATGGGACTTAAAAGCTCACTTACGTGCATGCTACCGGTGCATGCTTGCATGCAGACATGTTGATGTGATTTAAAACCCACTCACATGCATGTGGCATGGTATTTCTGCATGCTTGCATGTGGCTTAGTGCGGAGCCTCTCAACGTCAAGATTAGACGGCTATTATGGACTGATTTACTTCATCTAACGGCTACATCAATTTTGATGACATGGCTCCAGGAGAGGATAGAGAATTCCTAGTAGTGGGGGCTAGCTATTACTAGTAGATATAAGTCTTTGTAGAGATTCCACTACATACGGAACAGAATGAATGAATCTACACTTAAAATGCATCTATATACATCCGCATGTGGCTCATGGTGAAATCTCTACAAAGATTTATATTTAGGAACGGAGGAAGTACTAGTATAGTACGTACTGTAATTTATCAGCGAGATAAATTTGTACAATGCTATGAAGCTTCCAGCTCCGGTTACATGTATCTTGCGTCCAAGGTTGCCCGTTGCAACATTTCATCAAATACAAAGGAGACTAACATGCATGCAATTGCATCTCAATGATTGACAGATCATAGCAAATATGTACTCCCTCCATTCCAAAATAAGTTTCTCAACTTTGTGCAAACGTTAGTACAAAGTTGTACTACTACTAAAGTTGACACTTATTTTGGAACAGAGGCAGCTAAAGAAAAAAACGATCCATGCGGTCCCTAGCCCTTGAACCGTGAACCCTGACCAGGCTTCAATTTGCTGGCAACGTTCAAGCTTCCTAATAAATGAAGTTTGCAACCTTTTGACCATCAGATCATTTTGTGCAGTTTCACCAAAATCGAGATGAGCATCCCTGCGGCAAAGAAATTGAACAAGCATGATTAGAATAAGATTACTGGGACTAGTTGATGAGACATAAACTCATCACAAATACAGTACGTAGAAGCCAGTAGAGGTATGTGCGGGGCAAAGAAGTAGAGAAATATCCACAGGGAGTGATGTAGGCAGCTGGAGTAGTGGTGCAAGCCGGCTGTAAAGGGAGTTGTACCTGAGGGACGTAGCTCAACCTTGAGGAGGGCGGCGGGAGGCGGCAACTGCCCACGTCGCGGCAGTGAGCAAGGGACGAAGGCAACCTCACTGGCTTTGAGAGAGAGAACGGCGGGGAGCCCTGACCGGGACGTGCCGACAGTGGGTTTTCGCCGTCGGTGACGGCCACCGCATCTACACTAAGCATCCACCCCTTCCCCAAGCAGACGTGATCCGCTGGGATGTTAGAGATGTGGCCACAGTCGTTTTGTGCAAGAGTGTGTGAAGAGAGCAACCCCAGCAAGCAACCGTGTAGGCTGGCCCGTCCTGACTATGTACTCCTTTTCTCTCCATATGAACCTATCATATTGCGTACGTGCCACTGAAGAAAAAAACTTTGTTTATAAATGACGCGACACCTACTACTCGTTCTCCTATAACCTTGCGCTTGGCATCTCCAAAATATTGACCTTGCGATTGGCTCTTCACCTCTTCGGGAAGTCAAGTAATAATGGTAGTGCAGTATATATCATTTTGGCTATATGAGACCCAATGAATTGTTGCACGTCCACCACGTGGGCGAGGGTCGAGGGGCGAGGGAGAGTGCTACATACGGAGCAAAATGAGTGAATCTACACTCTAAAATACGTCTATATACATTAGTGTTTGGAGTATGTACTAGTAGTTCATATTGAAATCTACTAAAGGACATATATATTCCAAACAATATGATATAATCTCTATAACCAAGGTAGTAGGGACGAGGAGTAAACGTAGGGAGTAGTAAGGGGTTGTTTGGTTTGTGACTAACTTTGCCAAAGATTGCCACACCTAAGGTTAGGCAAGTTTGACCAACTTAGGTGAGTGTTTGGTTCAAGCCACACCTTAGGCAAGCCACACTTGGACCCCACATGGCATACACACAAAAAATGTGGCAATATTCCCTTAGGCTTGCCAACTTGTGGCTCTCATTTTGATAAACTAACCTTAGTCAAGTTTGGCAAAAATGTGTGGCAAAGTGTGGCAATACTAGTCCTAAAACCAAACAACCCCTTATTTTTCTCCTCGTCCTGCGAGCCACCGCGCGCATGGGCGAGGGAGCGGGCGTAAGGCGTAGTAAGCAAGCTTCACCTCATCCTGTGAGCCACCGCGCCCGTGGGCGGGGTAGATGGTGTACTAAGCAAGCTTCTCCTCGTTCTGCGAGTTGACGGGACACATCAAAAGTACTCCAGTGTATAGAGCCTTGCCTCTAAGGTAGGCCCCACATGGTTTGCCTCTTTTTTAACATAACACGTCAAGTTGCAATTTGTTTGTTCACCCGTGGTAGACGATCCTCCCTCCACCAACTGGACAACCAGTACATGTGCCAAATTACCACGTGGGCTGCCTTTTTCGTACAGAAATGAGCTCCACCGTGTACCCGCGCGGGTGTGGTTGGGAAAGAGACGGGAGTACGTGCGCTGTGCATGCACCTCTTTTCTTCGTGCACGTTCCCCACCTACGTGGGTGTGTGAGAGAGATACAAACCGTGTTTGTGAGTTTTTTTTTGTTTTGGGGTGGGGGTGGGGTGGGGGGTTGATTTCATGAATTATTTGTGGTAATATGTGTCGATGACATCTCAAACAAAATTTTGCATGCAATGTGTGTGAAATGGAGGCCTATCCATATCATACATAGAGGGTCGGGCAATCCACGAGAAGAGAGGGAGGGGTCATAGCTATCGATAGAGTCGAAGAGAGGATCAAGTGGGTGGGTGCGAGATCGATGAAGAGAGCCATCGAAATTGTGTGTGTGTGCAAGTCAAAGATATAGGGCGACTGGCCTACCGGAACGTTAGAGGGCACACGTCAAGTTTGTGTGTGGCAGGGAGACATGACTAGAGCGCTCGATGTATCGGTGTGTGGGGGGGAGGGGGTGGTGGGAGGGGTAGGCAGAGGCCTAACTATAGAGGTAGAACGACTCGTATATGTGTTGAGAAGGAGAGACCCAGCTATGTCTTGAGGGAGATCGGTCGACATCCATACATAACTGAAGGACGGGAAATATGATGGGAGAGAGATAGAGGAGAGAGGGAGGGAGGGAGAGGGAGGGAGAGGGGTAGAGTGCTGGATGGGTGATGGAGTTGCTTCTCGAAGATGGTGGGAGAGGCCTACTAGACAAACTGAGGGTGGAACTTCAATGTTATCAATAAGAGTGGGGATGTGTTTCTGTGTGTGCCTGTGCGTGATAGATCTGTCGGGACGCATCCATGGATGATGAAGGGGAACCATGTGTTTGGTAAGCAAACCTAACTAGATCGGTAGATCAATTGTTGTTTGTCGGAGGAAGGGAGAGACACAACTAATGAGGTAGGTCGATTGACGTGTGGGTAAAAACGAGTTATAAGGACCTAGCTAGCTATATGTATAGCGAGAGATCGGTCGGTGTACGTCCATTTGGTAGAGGCTAGTAAGGCCCAGCGAGATGGATAGACAGAGAGAATGGAGCTAGGAGGTGGTGCGAGAGGCCCAACTACTAGCTAGATAGGGGGAGGAGTGTGCGGTTGTGAGAGAGCGATGAAAAGAGGGGCGAGAGTTTACACGTGTGTCTGACCGTATGAGAGACACGAGGCAAGGACACATAAAGGAGGAGATTGAAGGTGTGTTTGTATGTTGTAGGCAGGCATCGCTAGAGAGGTTTATGGATCGGTGTGTGTCGGAAAGGAGTTGTGGAGACTCTGGGAGAACGACCTAAAGAAAAAAATGAATGTGCCCGGTGGATAGAATGCCAGGGGAGGGGAGGGCGAGGAGGGCGTGTGCATGCATGAGAGAAAGTTAGTGGTAGCTACAAAGGTTAGAGGATTGTGTGGGTGGAAGAGACTAACAAAGATCATAATTTGATATGAAAGCGGATTCATATATTTGAATAGGAGATCATAGTGTTTTAAACATTGCATGCATGAATATAGCGGTGATACACGTGTTGTGCACATGTTATACCATAATGTGATAATGCATGGTTTTTGCAACTCACAGCTAAATGCCGAACATCTAAACCATACTATACATCAAACAATCTCATATTTTATTTGAATTTGGGATAATGTGTGGCGTTTGCAGCTTACAACTAAATATCGAACAATCTAAACAATACTATATATCAAACATTCTCACATTTTATTTGAATTTGTGGTAATGTGTGGTGTTTGCAACTCACATCTAAATACTTGTAGGCGTATGGGGCGGGGCGCCATACATAATGTGATAAACACATTATACATATGAGACATGGTTTAGATTATGAAGGTCTAGCTAGAGCTAGAAATGTAATGTGATTTGAAATCAAAATAAAGTGGATTCAAAAAATCTAGTTCGAGTTCATATAGTACACATAGTTCATATGTAACTCGAGACTAATCATGTGGTGTGCTATGAAGATAATACACAAACGATGGTTTAACTTGACAATAATGATGATTGTAGATCTTATTAAAACAGAGAAACGAATTCAAATGCTTTGACTTCACAACAATCATTATTGTAGATCTTATTCAAATAGAAAAACAAATTCAAATTTAGTTCATATTGAAGCGGTAGTATATACATTTGGAATGCACTAAAACGCTCATTTGAGTAGTAGGTTGCATGCATTATACACGTAGCGAAATATTTTAATTGAGCATAACATGAATTCAAAGTTTTGAATGACATTTGTAGGGCGCATTAATTTGGTACAATGACGAAACCCTCCATCACAGTGGAGCAGTACCTCGGGCTCCATCTCCAGACGCCTAAGATCTTCTTCCCCTCCTCCGACAGCCAAGTCAGCCGAAGCATCCTCACCGGCCAACCCAATCACCCTGAGATCGACATGGCTTCGCCAAAGAGGTTGTACACTTATTGCATCTCTTTTTTACTCTACATGTTATATATATTGTCCACTGAGCACACGGATTTGTTCCTTTAGTGTCTCCTTGAAAGAAAAAACGTAGGAATTTTAATTTTCACTTGTCCTCCTTTTCAAATTCCTATTCATGAAGCACAAGACTAAGAGATAGTAGCATAATAGCATTATAACCGTACATTTTCTTATGGTTTGACTTAATCTCACCATGCTTCTTTGCATCCTGTGATCTTCCAATTGTTGTGAATCAAACACCCAGATTGGCAGAAATCCTGTGTTTTTAAATTCTTTGTTTTGCACGTGCATTCCTATCCTATTCCTGTCAATTTCCTATCCCTGCATTGTTGTAATCCTCCAATTCAAACGAGCCCTTACAGAATTACTTCTCTTATAGATAGTTGTCAAAGAAAACCTTGTGTGGTTTGTCCCGCTCCTGCTGCGCCGTCGTCCACCCTAGCTCAGCTGCTCCAACGACAGAAAGGTCCAGCACAGCAGGGATCCGGCCTCCAGACTGTCTTTTGCCGCCTCAGATCTCCTTCCACGCCGCTGGCAGACATGAAAACTGCACTACCATCATCAACCGAGCAGATGACCTTGAGGACTACACGGGTCCGCAAGAGAGGTCGCACTCTTTCGTGTCTGCTTATGTTATGCATCGCTTAATATTACATGCTACTTTATCGTCTTGTTCACCGATTAGACTCTGAGTCAGCTCCAAACTAATGGTCAAACTTGAGTTTTTAAATGGTTGTGGGGTACATATCGGGACCGCTATCAATAGTATCTATCTACTATCTGGTTAATCTCTGGTGTCTACTATGAGTTTCATGTTGGGTGGGAAACAAACAGTAAAGAAGCCATTATTTGTATTTTTAACTGAAGCCATTATCTGCCTGCTATTATTGGTTTTAGGTCTATCCACAGGTTGCTACCATCACTCTGGATTTCTGCATGCACTCGTTACATAATCTCACTATGTTTTATTCCTATGCATGACAGTTATTGTAAACAATGGAACTGAACATGTAGAGCAAAAGAGACGAGCCTTGTGTGGCAATAAAATTTCATGCAGACGTCGCTCCATGGTAGGCAGCCCCCCAACACGCATTTTGGATTGTAATCGAGAGGAAGATATTTGTTCTGAGGGGGATTCAGAAGGAGAAGACAACTCCTATTTACCCCCTGAGGTCTTCGCTCTAACTTGGCATGCTGATGTTGGTTATATCATGCATATGGTGTCTTGGATTGCTTACTTTATACATCAAATATGTCATCTGCGTAGTTTAGACATCCTTTGTGCGAATGACATCTGTTTAGTTTATTCATCGTTTATGTGAATTATGCAACGCCATCTTGTTTAGCTAGGCATCATATATGTGAATTTTGCAATGCCATCCTGCTTAGGCAGTCATCTTATATGTAAATTATATCAGGCCATCCTTTTTTTCGTTACATATTACATTTGTCAACAATGTTATTACATTCAACTGTTCTTCGTGTGCATCATCCATTTGACACGGTGATGGCAAATTCTGGAGTGAAAATAAGGTCTTCAGAGCAGACTATGCTATCTGACGAAGCGCATATCTCGCTGGTTACGGATAGCTCCTGAGAGGAGGATTCAGAGACAGATGACCATTCCTATTCCCCCCCCCCCCCCGAGGTGTATGCTCTAACTTGGCAGGGTTATATTGCTCATATAGTGCGTATGGTGTCTCGCATTGCTATTTCATTTGATTAGTTTAGACATGCTTTGTGTGAATGCCACATGTTCAGTGTCTAATTACCATATATGTGAATTATGCATTGCCATCTTGTTGCAAGACATTATATATGTGAATTATACAATGCTATCTTGTTGCAAAGGCATTATATATGTGAATTATGCAATGCCATGATGTTTAGCCAATCATCATGTATGTGAATTATATCATGCTATCATTTTTTTTGTATTACGTGTTCCATTTGGCGACAAAGTTTGTATATTCAACTACTCTTCCTGTGCATCGGCCATTTGAAGCGGTGATGGAAGTATCTGGAGTGAAAACAAGGTATTTAGAGCAGAAAATGCTACCTGCTGAAGCAGACATCTTGCTGGTTACAAAGAGCTCCTCAGAGGAGGATTCAGAGACTGATGACCAGTCCTATTTTCCCCCTGAGGTCTATGCTCAAACTTGGCAGGGTTATATTACCCATGTCATGCATGTTGTCTTGCATTGCTTAGTTTTTACATCATATATGGATTGCCATCTGCTTACTTGCTTACTATATAAATCATATATTTGAATTATATCATGCCATCATGTTTACATAGTACATACACATCATCTATCTGAATTATGGCATGGCAACCCATTTAATAAAGACATCATATAGTTATATCATCTCATCCTATTTAGTGTTTACAGTCATCATATTTTGAATTATGGCATTCTATCCGTAAATGTATGTGAATTATGGCATGCCAACCTATTTAATAAACACATTATATAGTTATGTCATGTCATCCTGTTTACATAGTCTCATATTTTGAACTATGTCTTTCCATCTTTTTTAGTTAGCCATCATTGTGTGAAATTGTGTCATGCTATCATGTTTAGTTAGCCATCATATATATGAAATTGTGTCATGCTATCTTGTTTGGTTAGACAACATAAATATGAATTATTTCATGCCCTCTATTATTCCCCACTATCCATTGCACCTGTCTATCATACAATGTCTATACTTTCAATTACTTTTCTTGTTTATCAGCCATTTGAATTGGAGAGCGTGATGGCAGTATCTAAGGGAGTAACAACATGGTCTTCAAAAAAGATAGTGCTACCAGTTGATGCAGATAGAACCACGGTTGTACTTGCCCAAGGACCAGATCCACCACACATAACCCAGACTCTCGCAGATTGTACCCCTACCCAGTTGGACAGAGAACCAGCTACACCCCTTCTAACCCCAACCCTGGCAGATAGTAACCCAGTTCCAGTTGACACAGCACCGTCTCCACCACAGAGCACCCAAACACGAGTAGCTAGTAAGGGAACTGCAGTGCCCAAAGCACGAGGACCACCACTCCGAATCCCAACTCAACGCTTAAAGGAGAAGAAGATTTGTTCTCAGGTCAGGTTCTGTAGCTATGGTTCATACTCCTTTGCTCTTGCATGACTGTATTTACTCATACCAACTATTTTCAAATTTGAAGGATGGAATTGAAACTCCAATGACGCAACAGGTATGTTTTAAACCTGTTTCTTTAACTGGTTTGCTGTTGTAACCTGCTCTATGTTGATTTCAGTTTCAATTAAATAAACAGTTATGTTCTCATGTCATGCACATTACAAGTGTTGTTATTGCTCTATAGTTACCCACACTTATATTCTATCTATTCTGCTTTGTCTTGAACAAATATTATTTGAACTGTGTCTCTATCTTGATTTGGCAACAAAAACTAGAATGGTATAGACCATAAAGTGACCATGGTACATAGATATATGTTTGTTTCATGTTGTTATCCTGTCCACTTTACTAATGAACTCATTTACCAAAATGAGTTTCATATACAACATGGTAAACATGTGATGTGTCTGCTTGTTTCTCTTCTAGAATGCGGACAAAATATTGGAGAACAGTACCGCGTTATTCAATGGTAAAGGAAGTAATGCAGATAAGGTTCAAGATAGTGAGACATTCCTGTTGGTCTTCAAGAAAGCTGATAAAAACTATCTTGACGACAGTGAGGGAACCCAAAAGTCCTGTCTTGATATAGTGTTCGAGTTACTGGCCACTACTGCTGGCACAAGCTCTTTGAACTCGCTGTCTGAATCAGTTCGTCTTCTTGAGTCTCAACTTCAAGTTGAAAGACATCGATCAGATGTGCTGTGACAGGAAGCTGAAGGACTGAGGAAGTCCCTGCAGAATTCAGATGCATATTTTCTGGTGCAACAACAAGCGCTGGAGGATTTAAGCGCCAAACAAGAGAAAGTTAATAAGCTTGCTAAGCATCTTGCCAGCATTATGGGTACCCAAGATATTGTTTCTTGAGATCTTCTGTGACACCCGGATAGTTAAGCTACAATGAACCTCTGCTAATGATGACACGTCACTTCGATTACTGCTGCTAATGTTGCGTTAGTTCGAAACCGATTCAAATTCAAATTCAAAATCAAGCAAACAATAAAAAAATTCAAATATTAAAACTAAAATGTTCGGAGTGAACCAAATAATGCATATGTAATTATGGTGGATAAAACACACCTTTATAAAATATTTAAATACTATTAGGCAAATAAAACAGTAGCGAAAACTATTATTTAAATGCTTTTAAATATTAGTTAAATACGAAAATATTTTAGTTTGGGTAACAAGTTAATGTGGTAGTGGCATAATTGGTAACATCAATTTAGGTGCCACTTTGGTATATTGTTAACGCTAGAATAAGCAGCAACTAAAAGAAACAGAAAAGAAATAAGAAAAATAAGAAAAGGAGAAAAGCCAAAACAAACAAATGAAAACAAAAGGCCCCAACCCCCACCTAGGCCTCGGCCACCCGATCGGCCCAGCCCAACTTCCCCCTTTTCCTTCAACCTCTGTTCATCAGAGGCTGGGTGGCCGACGTGCGCCCGTCCACGCCGCGGATCGGCCATGTGCCGGCAATCCGCCGCATCCCCGACATCTACAAGGCACCCCGAGCCCCCCCCCCCCCCCCCCCCCCCCCCCCCCCCCCCCCCCCGGCGAACCCTAGCGCCATTCATTCCCTCCCCGCGCCGCTTCTCTTCTCTCCCATGCAAATCCGAGCGTAGCCGTCGCCATGGATTTGCCGCCGGCGTAGCCACCGTGCTCCCCTCGCCACTCTACCTTGTCCAGAAGACGTAGTCCATCGTCCTCGACCTCTACGTGGACTGCCTCGAGCTGGAACGCCAAGACGACGCCGCATCCGTCGATCCCCTCCGTCGGCAACCGCCGCTGCTCGTCTTCGATTCAACCGTCTCCGAGCAGATCCGGCGTCCCCGAGCCCTCCACGAACTTCTACGTGAGCTCCTCCTCCACCCCCCTGCTTGCCCCCTCGATTCATTGTTGTAGCCTCCGTCCCCGAGCTCATCCGATCTCGCGCATACGCGTACATACGAGCGTGCGTGCTCGGAGTTGCTGCTGCTCCTACGTACTTGCTCGCGCCGCCCGCGTGGCCGACCCCCATCGCCCCGTGGCCGCAACCGTGCCCCTGAACCCCGCTCGTGCCTACTGCCGCCTATGGTCGTGCCCTGCTCCCCTTACTCGCAAGCGCCAGCGCGCCTCCTCCCTGTTGCTGCCCGATGCTTCTACTAGCTGCTATTCCTTCTGCTGCTGCTATGCTCCGCTTGCTGTCGCCGCTCTGCTTGCTGCCGCTCTGCATGCTGCGGCCTGCTGCTGCCGCGTGCTCTAACTGCTGCTGCCCGGGGCCGCGTAATGGCTGCGCCCAGCCCGCGCGTGCGTGCGCGCCTGCATCCCCGCTGATGGCGTCGCTGGTTTCTGCCGCCGGCACACTTGTGTGCTCGTGCGTGCTGCGCTGCAGCTACTGCCTCTGTCCAGGAGGCCGGTCGCCATTAGATTAGTACTAATCTCTCTAGTACTAATCCCCCTCTATTACTAAGAGCATCTCCAAGAGCATGTGCATATTTGAATATCTATATATTCATATAGACAATGGTCTAAATTTTTTTTCTCATATACACGTCCAGTTTTGCATCATAACGTCTATATACAGGGACCATGGCAGGTGGACCGTTGCTGGGAAGATGAGGAAATCATGACTGCAGTCGAGTTTAGACGATGCCTTCACATTGTTCAGACATGGATATTGTCGAGGTCGATTTAGAGGATGTGTATATTTAGACGACCATATAGACAAGCTGTTGGACGCCTGTTTTGGGCTCACGTCGTGGAAAACAAGTATAAACATCCATATAGACAAGCTATTGGAGATGCTCTAATTCCTTCTTGTACTAAGGTACGCCACTTTGGGTCTATTACATGCGGCCCCACTAGGTAAATTGATTACTAAAATAATTTTATCACATATTACACTTACATGTGGGTCCACTAACCCTGTTGACTGGTCAATCATTGACCCGGTCGACAGTCAACCAAACCCCCCTGACCCCACCGTCATAGATTAGGCTAGGCAACCCTTGGGTACACTTGGAATTTCTGTTTTAATTTCGAATTAATAATAAATCCAGGAATTTCAAAAATCAGTTAAACTTTAAAAATTAATATAAAATAAACTGTAGCTCGGATGAAAATACTTTGTACATGAAAGTTGCTTAGAACGACGAGACGAATCCGGATACGTAGCCCGTTCGTCCGCCACGCATCCCTAGCATAGAGAACACGCAATTTTCCCCCTCCGGTTCATCTGTCCGAAAATGCGAAACACCGGAGATATTTTTCCGGATGTTTTCCCCCTTCATCGGTGCCATCTTGTACCGCGTTAGGGCACACCTAACACCACGCTTTGTCATGTCATGCATCGTCATGCATTTGTTTGCATTATATTTATTGTTTCTTCCCCCTCTTGTCTCGCTAGACACCGAGACCGACGTCGCTGCTGCCCTGATCGACTACGGTGTTGACGACCCCTCCTTCTTGCCAGAGCAACCAGGCAAGCCCCCCCCCCTTGATCACGAGATATCGCCTACTCTTCTCTATACTGCTTGCATTAGAGTAGTGTAGCATGTTACTGCTTTCCGTTAACCCTATCCTGATGCATAGCCTGTCCTTGCTACTACTGTCATTACCTTTACCTGCAATCCTAATGCTTAGTATAGGATGCTAGTTTATCATCAGTGGCCCTACACTCTTGTACGTTTGCCATGCTATACTATCGGGACGTGATCACTCGGGAGGTGATCACGGGTATATACTTATACATATATACATGCTAGACAGGTGGTGATTAAAGTCGGGTCGGCTCGTAGGAGTACCCGCGAGTGATTCCGATGTTGGTGGCTGAAGGGGCAGGTGGCTCCATCCCGTTAGAGGTGGGCCTGAGTTCCCGAAGGCCCCCGACTGTTACTTTGTGGCAGAGCGACATGGCAGGTTGAGACCACCTAGGAGAGAGGTGGGCCTGGCCCTGGTCGGCGTCCGTGGTTATTTCAAAATAACACGCTTAACGAGATCTTGGTATTTGATTCGAGTCTGGCTACTGGCCTATACGCACTAACCATCTACGCGGGGACAGTTATGGGCACTCGATGTCGTGGTATCAGCCGAAGCCTTCGTGACGTCAGCGACTGAGCGGCGCGCGCCGGGTTGGACCGCGTAACGCAACTTCCTTTGTAATGGAGGTTGCTAGGTCTGCTCACCGGCCGCGTACGCAACGTGCAGGTGTGCAATGGGTGATGGGCCCAGACCCCTGCACCATAGGATTTAGACCAGCGTGCTGACCTCTCTGTTGTGTCTAGGTAGGGCTGCGACGTGTTGATCTTCTGAGGCCGGGTATGACCCAGAAAAGTGTGTCCGGACAAAGGGGATCGAGCGTGTTGGGAAATGTGGCGCACCCCTGCAGGGAAGTTGATCTATTCGAATAGCCGTGTCCCTCGGTAAAAGGACGACCCGGAGTTGTACCTTGACCTTATGACAACTAGAACCGGATACTTAATAAAACACACTCTTCCAAGTGCCAGATATAACCGGTGATCGCTCTCTCACAGGGCGACGAGGAGAGGATCGCCGGGTAGGATTATGCCATACGATGCTACTTGGTGAACTTACCATCTACTCTCTTCTCCTGCTGCAAGATGGAGGTTACCAGAAGCGTAGTCTTCGAAAGGACTAGCTATCCCCCTCTTATTCCGTCATTCTGCAGTTCAGTCCACATATGATACCCTTAATCCATTTGATACCAATGCATACATATGTAGTGTAGCTCCTTGCTTGCGAGTACTTTGGATGAGTACTCACGGTTGCTTTGCTCCCTCTTTCCCCCCTTTCTATACCCGATTGCTGCGACCAGACGTTGGAGCCCAGGAGCCAGACGCCACTATCGATGACGACTACTACTACTCGGGAGGTGCCTACTACTACGTGCAGCCCGCTGACGACGACCAGGAGTAGTTTAGGAGGATCCCAGGCAGGAGGCCTGCGCCTCTTTCGATTTGTATCCCAGTTTGTGCTGGCCTTCTTAAGGCAAACTTGTTTAACTTATGTCTGTACTCAGATATTGTTGCTTCCGCTGACTCGTCTATGATCGAGCTCTTGTATTCGAGCCCTCGAAGCCCCTGGCTTGTAATATGATGCTTGTATGACTTATTTTTAATTGTAGAGTTGTGTTGTGGTATCTTCCCGTGAGTCCTTGATCTTTATCGTACACGTTTGCGTGTATGATTAGTGTACGATTGAATCGGGGGCGTCACATCTTCTGAAGTGGTTTCAGTTCTGGATTTGTTTTGCTGCGGCGTTTATTTGCGCTGGTCGCCAACTTTGACAACCAGTGTATATGATATGCTGCTTTGTTCCGTATATTTGCACTGGTGGCGAACTTTGATGCCTAGTGGATGTAATATGTGTAATAGCCGTGATAGCCTAGCGTTAGTTGCTTGCTTATTTATTTCCTTATTGTCTTGTTTATTTGTTTGCTTGTAGTCATTGCAGTTCTTTTTCCGTGATTAGCTAGTGGCTGCAATAACCTATTTTTTAAAACTAGGCCACAATAACCATGGGCTAATATTTACTGTAGTGACACTAGGCCTCCTACTGGCCATAGAAACAGTGGGCCTTCTACGGGCCGTAGAAACAATGGGCCTTCTACGGGCCGTAGAAACAATGGGCCTTCTGCGGGCCGTATTATCAATGGGCCTTATACGGGCCGTATAATCGATTGGCCAAACATGGGCCAAACAGACCGCATTATGGCCGTAAACGGGCTAGAGTTGGAATCGTCCGTTCATGGGCCAACCATAACGGGCCATCGTTAATAGGTCGTATTTGATGACGCTATGAAATCGGCCCAACGTATTAACGAACCACAAATGGGCCGACTGTAACCACGGGCTGAATTTGGCCCATAAGCAGAAAATAACAGCAACGGGCCGTGAATAAACGAATGCTGTAAATGAGCCCAAGAATAAATGGGCTCTGAGAAGGCCGAAAGATAACATGGGCTGGAAACGGCCCAACGGAATAACGGGTCGTTAATGGGTATAAAGTGATACACTGTTCATTACGGGCCAGTTTCACCACGGGCCGTTAATGGGTGTAAAGTGATACACTGTTCATTATGGCCCAGTTTCACCACGGTCCGTTAGTAGGCCAAGAGTTACATAGGGCCTCATATGGGCCGAAAGACGTCATGGGCCATACATGGGCCAGAAGTGAAAACGGGTTGGAATCATATTGGATGGCCCAGATGATGCTACTGGGCCTAATTTGGATAGGGTGTAACGGGCCTTGGGTTAGCGGGCTGTAAATGGGCTATATTCGAACATGCCGTTAATAGGCTTTCCATGGGCCGGCCCGCCAGCTTTTGACCAAGTCAAACGGGCCGGCCTTTTCACAGGAATGGGCCTCTGTTGGGCCGTGCCACGTGTCGACGTATCATAGGCGTCTTCCGTCCAATGAGTGGTTGACATCTGTCCCAACGATGAGCCAACACGTGTTTCCTCCAGTCAATGATGATTTTACACGTGGAAAATCCCCATTGGTCGGGGCTGTTAAGGGGTTATCGGATCCAAAACCCGACCCGATAGCTTAACGGTGTTCCGTTACGGTGGATGCCACGTGTCGGTCACCCTTGACGAAAGCACTTCTGTGACGCGCGATTTATCGTCATGGAAGTGGACACTTCCATGATGATAATTTTGGTAATGTCATGGAACACTTCTACGACAGCACAGGTATGACTATCTTAATTCTGCCATAAATTTGTCATGGATGTACATGCGTGACAAAAAAAGCGACCTACTGTGACAAACACGTATCATCACGGAAGTGTATTTTTTGTAGTGTAGATTCGGCGGTGGGTGGCACTTTTATGGAAATAACTTTAGGAGAAGCTACTAAACTCCTAGATAATATTATGGTTAATTATTCTCAATGGCACATTGAAAGATCTACTAGTAAAAAAGTGCATGCGATAGAAGAAATTAATGTTTTGAGTGGAAAGATGGATGAACTTATGAAATTGTTTGCTAATAAAAGTGTTTCTTCTGATCCTAATGATATGCCTTTGTCTACTTTGATTGAGAATAATAATGAATCTATGGGTGTGAATTTTGTTGGTAGGAATAATTTTGGTAACAACGCGTATAGAGGAAACTTCCCTAGTAATTCCTCTAATAATTATGTTAATTCCTACAACAAATCTTATGGAAATTTTAATAAGATGCCCTATGAATTTGAGACTAGTGTTAAAGAGTTTATGAATTCACAAAAGAACTTCAATACTTTTCTTGAAGAAAAAATGCTTAAGGTTGACGAATTGGCTAGGAACGTGGATAGAATTTCTCTTGATGTTGATTCTTCGAAACTTAGATCTATTCCACCTAAGCATGATATCAATGAGTCTCTCAAAGCCATGAGAATTTCCATTGATGAGTGCAAACAAAGAACCGCTAGGATGCGTGCTAAGAAAGATTGCTTTGTGAAAGCCTATTCTTCTAGTTTTATGAGAAGAAAGATGAAGATCTAAAAGTTATTGATGTGTCCCCTATTAAATCTTTATTTTGCAATATGAATCTTGATAATGATGGGACTGGAGATGAGTCAAGTTTAGTTAAAAGGTGTCCCAAAATTTAGAGTTTTTAGATCTTGATGCAAAAATTGGTAAAAGTGGGATTGAAGAGGTCAAAACTTTAGATGGCAACGAACCCACTATTTTGGATTTCAAGGAATTTAATTATGATAATTGCTCTTTGATAGATTGTATTTCCTTGTTGCAACCCGTGCTAAATTATCCTCATGCTTATAGCCAAAATAAAGCCTTTACTAAACATATCGTTGATGCTTTGATGCAATCTTATGAAGAAAAACTTGAGTTGGAAGTTTCTATCCCTAGAAAACTCTATGATGAGTGGGAACACACAATTAAAATCAAAGATCATGAATGCTATGCTTTATGTGATTTGGGTGCTAGTGTTTCCATGATCCCAAAAACTTTGTGTGATTTGCTAGGTTTCCGTGAATTTGATGATTGTTCTTTAAACTTGCATTTTGCGAATTCCACTATCAAGAAACATATGGGAAAAATTAATGATGTTCTTATTGTTGCAAATAGGAATTATGTGCCCGTAGATTTCATTGTTCTTGATATAGATTGCAATCCATCATGTCCTATTATTCTTGGTAGGCCTTTCCTTAGAACGATTGGTGCAATTATTGATGTGAAGGAAGGGAATATTAGATTCCAATTTCCGTTAAGGAAAGGCATGGAACACTTCCCTAGAAAAAAGATTAAATTACCTTATGAATCTATTATGAGAGCCACTTATGGATTACCTACCAAAGATGGCAATACCTAGATCTATCCTTGCTTTTATGCCTAGCTAGGGGCGTTAAATGATAGTGCTTGTTCGGAGGCAACCCAATTTTATTTTTGTTTCTTGCTTTTTGATTCTGTTTAGTAATAAATAAATCATCTATCCTCTGTTTAGATGTGGTTTTATGCTTTTAATTAGTGTTTGTGCCAAGTAGAACCTTTGGGAAGACTTGGGGAAAGTCTTTGCGATCTTGCTGTAAAAAAACAGAAACTTTAGCGCTCATGAGGTTTGCTGCCATTTTTTACTGGAGAGTGATATTTAGTTAATTCTTTTTGAAGATGATTAATAGATAAATTACTCAAGTACAGAAAGTTATTTTAGAATTTTTGGGGTTCCAGAAGTGGTCGAAACCTTCAGATTACTACAGACTGTTCTGTTTTTGGCAGATTCTATTTTTCGTGTGTTGTTTGCTTATTTTGATGAATCTATGGCTAGTAAAAGAGTTTATAAACCATAGAGAGGTTGGAATACAGTAGGTTTAACACCAATATAAAGAAAGGATGAGTTCATTACAGTACCTTGAAGTGGTAGTTTGTTTTCTTTCACTAATGGAGCTCATGAGATTTTCTATTTGAGTTTTGTGTTGTGAAGTTTTCAAGTTTTGGGTAAAGATTTGATGGATTATGGAACAAGGATTGGCAAGAGCCTAAGCTTGGGGATGCCCAAGGCACCCCAAGGTAAAATTCAAGGACAACCAAAAGCCTAAGCTTGGGGATGCCCCGGAAGGTACCCCCTCTTTCGTCTTCATCTATCGGTAACTTTACTTGGGGCTATATTTTTATTCACCACATGATATGTGTTTTGCTTGGAGCGTTGTCGGTGTCAAAACGGGCGGATCTCGGGTAGGGGGACCTGAACTATGCGTCTAAGATTGATGGTAACATGAGGCAGGGGACACGATGTTTACCCAGGTTCGGGCCCTCTTGATGGAGGTAATACCCTACGTCCTGCTTGATTGATATTGATGATATGAGTGTTACAAGAGTTGATCTACCATGAGATCGTAGAGGCTTAACCTAGAAGCTAGCCTATGGTATGATTGTTGTATATATCTATCGACTAGCCTGGCCTCGGTTTATATAATGCACCAGAGGCCTAGGATAACAAGAGTCCTAGCCGAATACGCCGGTGGGGAGGAGTCCTTGTCTTGATCGCCAAGTCTTGTGGAATCTTCCTTGTATGCGGCAGCTGTCCGAACTGGCCCATGAGTATGCGGCCATGGGGGTCCTTGGCCCAATCCAACTGATCGGGAGACGACGTGATGAGTACCCCCTAGTCCAGGACACCGTCAGTAGCCCCCTGAACCGGTCTTCAAGTTAGGAATGCTCCTCGATTCTTCCGAACTGTTCTTCATCTTCGTTCGTCGATCTTGAAAACTAGTTCAACAAATCTTCTCATCTTCGATCTTGAGGATCGCCAAAGTGCATCCGACAAGTTTACACGTCGGGTATCCGAGGAGCACCTTTAAGTTTCCGGCCTTTATCAATGCCTTGTTATTTTTATGCCATGCCTCGGGTTTGAAGTTGTTCCCAGGCGGCAGTTTCCTCTTGCGTCCAAACCCCAATGCCGGACTGCGTTCGAGGTATCTTTTGCAGTCGAGCACCAATGTCGGACTGCTTCCGAGCTCCAACGCCGAAATGTATCCGAGCTCCAACGTCGAACTGTGTCCAAGCTCCAACGCCGGACTATATCCAAGATGTCATAGATCATCTTGGTACAAAAAAGTTGAAGGAGTTTAGCCGAGCTTAATGCCGGAAATGCCCTCTATGGAGCTAGCCGCTGGCGCCCGAGCTTTATGCCGGACTGCTTCCGAGGTGGTGCACCACCCGACAGTGGGCTGATATTTTGTGAATATTTTTTATTGGTGCAATTTATTCTCTGCCGAGATATATAACCGGTATATGTATATCCAGTAGCCCTCAAGGTATGTGTCGGTCTAAAACCCGAGATGCACCTGAAGGAAAACATGAAACCGATGTTCCCCGTAGCCCCTGAGACTCGGGCCGATGCGCGAAATCGGCTTGACGATCAACTCCTAGCTCGGCAGCATACATAGGAATAAAAACACAGTGTAATATATTAGAGATAATAGTGATCGGCGAACGGGCCCTTGAGAGAGGGTCTTGAAAAGTTGCCGTAATTTATTTATCTTGACGCCGGATAGGTCCAAATGGTACCTATTGTTATCCGAAGACGCGTTTGCCCATAGTTCGGTCAAGCCGAACACTTGGCATTTGGAATTTTCTGCATTGAAATAGGCAATGCAGTAGCCCTCGAGACACTAGTCGGGTGGCAACACCAGATCAGGGGATCGATGTGCCCCTTTAATTTGTTTGTAAATAATGAGAGCAAAGCCCAGTAGCCCCGAGCCTTAATGTGGGCACGGGTGGCCGAATTAAGGATCGATATCCAGAGTAAAATCACAGATTATGTGTAATGATTCTATGTATCCAAGTACTTTACATCATTATTTTGACTCCATTATGACCGTTTATCAGTTGAAAGTGGCCCATCGTCAGCTTCTACCCCATGGTAGATACTACGCAGGGTGTTTCCGCACTAACAAAACAACCCTTAGCCGATGTCTCGGTGCCCGGAGGCAGTTGTGTTAGCAGAAATGAACCAATCAGATATGCGGGCTTTATAACTTTCCCTTAGTCATAGGAGCTTTAAACTGGGGAAGCTAGCTATGAGCCCCCGGTTACTGTTCGGCGACATCCGAGGTCAAGCCGTAAACACTTCGGCCAATCTTATGAACGGACCATCATTTAATATAGTCATCGGATCGCTGACCAGTTTACGCCTATTGTGACAGTTAGTTTTCGGCTTTCTCCACTGAGGTGCTTGACCATGCGAGCTGGAAGCACAATCGCAGTGGTTCTCCCTTTGCACACCTAGCCGAACAAAGCGGAACGTAGGAGGCAAGCACAGGAGCCGGGCAACCCAACTATTGACCGAAGACACAATTTGAAACTATTGCATATATAGCAATATCCGAGAATGTTTTTGTCGAATCCCTAAAGGTGTCCGGCGTTGCACTGTGAGACTAATGCTGGAAACGCACAAATAGTTTAAAAGTGCCATAGGCTTGGAAAACCAAAAAAACGTCAGAAAAAATCGACGTCCGAACTAGATCAATTGTTCGGTGCCAATCAGAAAATTGGACTTTAAAAAAAGTGCTTCTGTCATGCTTTAACATGACACATCCTATCTCAAGACTTCAAGCGGGTTAGCCTACGGCTTCAACCTCCTATCCCGAAAGCGGAGTACTTCTCATTAGGCCAGTTTAGCAAACTAAACTCTAGCGGCTTTGAGAGAGAAATTAGGCCCCCCGGCTAGTGACCACACACTCGTGTCGAAAAAAGGAGTGATGAATAATAATAGTAATAAAAACTTTGCAACAACTAAGAAGAAGAACACTTATTATAAAACGGCTCATATAAATTTTAGAGCCCCAAGTGACTTGGGTAAAAGAATTTTATGTATAATAATTGTATGTACCGAAGTACTAATATCATATCTTTGTTCACCCGAACTTTAAACGCGTCTTAACCGACCGTCGGCTTCTCCCTCTTCGGTCAAGGACCGAAAAGTGTTATGTACTCTGCCTGTCGAGAATATCGACAGTGTTTCCGATAACCAGGCAACCGAGCCATAAGGCTGTAATAGACAAAGCGCGCTGAGGGAACTTATGCTATATTACAGACGAAGTGTAAGAAGCATCTTCAAAGAAAATAGTACCCCCACCGATACCTTTCTTCGGTGCTCATTATTACTATGAGACTTGTGCAATAGATTTTTTGTACTCATGAGTTCCGTTGTGTGCCGACCATGATTGAAAACAATAAGAGCGCTAGCTTTCAGCTTCACCCAGTCTGAGGTCAGAGCTCGGAGGACCCGGTCATGACAATCGCAGAGGTGCTCCCTTTACTCCCTAGCCGAACAATCGAGAACGTAGGGGTAAGCACAGGAGCCAAGCAACCCAGCTTGCAAATCGCTTAAGTCAATATGGTGCATGTTGTGGCGTAATACACAAACAAGGAATGAAGCCGTACAAGTATAATCATATGCAAGAGGAAAAACTTCATAAAGGAAGCCCCCAAATAAACCGGGTATTTGAATTTGTGCGTCACAAACAAAGTTTGGACAATGAAAATTTTACAAGCAACTTTTTTTCCAAAAAGGTATGATGCTTGGTTGAACCGAACACAAGTTAAAAATTTAAAACTTGGAGCATGAAGGCAACTTAGCTGGTTAATGTGTTCGGTATTGAAGACGCAGTCCGAGCTTGATGCGGGACAAGGTTCCATCCCCCAAGCCGGTCCCGAGGTGGCGGAGCAAAGAGCTCGGCACTCCGAAGTTGTGACATAGCACGGTCAATGCAGACTGGCAGAGTGATGCCGAAGTCCCCGACATGGGGTAATGAAGTGTTGACGAAGCCCCCCGTCCAGCCGAGGTGATGCCAAAGGATATAGTCCGGCTGGATCATTTTCATGTGCACAAAAAATAGTGCAAACCAGAGATAATAGTAATAATAATAATAATAAATCGTTGCATAATAAATAATTTATGCAAAGTGAGTAATAAAATAAATATGGCTTGGCGCCGAAGTTAATGTCGATGCAGGGCGTCAGCGTGATGCGGTAAAGGCGTGACAAAGCTTGAATTCATAGGTCGGTCCGAGTTCCGGATGCGGCGTTCGCCGGACTATGTACGAAAACTTGACCGAACCACCATGCGATCGTCGTTAATGCGGCCACCATTTGATAGACCTGCATACATATGATGGACAGATGAGAGTAATAATTCTTTGGGAAAAATGAACCCAAACAAGCAAAAAATACTAGGATTAATAGCACATGATTTATTTGTTGTAGCAATCCGAAGAAAGGTGATTACCAAAATTAGGACTCGATCCGCGCACCCATTGCCTGATGGGCGATAAAGCAACGACACGGCGATGCTGGCAAAGGTTGGCTCGCCGAGGCAAAGCCCTCGGTCCAGCTAACGTGACGGAACTGGTCGGCTAGTGACGCCGAAGTCTCCGGAGTATAGGTTGATGAAGAGATGGCTAAGCCCCCGGTCCAGCCTCGATGTCAGCCGATGAGTCGAAGTAGGTCGGCGTGATGGACACCGGCTTGAAGAAGCAACAGTGCGGCCCTGCCGATGCAGGTCGTGACGTGGTCGATGCCGGCTTGATGAAGTGATTGTGCGGCGATGCCGGTATGCCCGCTCCGTGTAATTCGTGGGGCGGCGATGTTGGTGATGATTTATTCTTCGCGATGCCGGACTCTTGTTCGGCTTGCCGAGACGATGATCCGAAGAAGTTGAGCTCGGCTCAACAAAGTGACGACGCGTCTAGCACAGGTCAGCAGCCGTGGAGCAATATTGTCGAATTGATTTGACACCAGCATGATGTTGAAGATTATGTTCAAAAGATTTTAAAGTTAGTGGGATGTGTTCGGGAACAAAACACAACACCCCATACAAAACTTCCTTCAAAAAGGATGTCTGAAATTCCGTTCATAAAAAAGATGAACTCGGGTCAGATTCGTTTTCGCGCAGAAAACAGATCCGAAAAGTGATGCACTAATCGAAAGGTTTCCGGAGTTTGGACGGTCGGATCGAGCTGAAATTTTGAGGGGTGGTAGATATAGGAATTCCGCAGCAGATCAACGGTTGGATCTTCCAAAGGACGTCCGAGCTAGAAGCCGGACACCACGCCCGAAACTCGTCCAGATTCTCGTCCAGATTTGACAGGGCTCCGATATATCGTAGATTGTCAGAGATTCCTCCATCGGAACTTGATGAAATTTTGCGTGGTTGTTGTAGACTTAATTCCACACAATTCCACCAAGGGGATCGTCAAAGTGATGCTCAAAGAGGTGGTGGCAGCGAATATAAGTTCGCTGTTCGGAAAAACAGCACGGTCACCCGAGGGCAATGTTGACGTTGAGCCCCCGAGCTCCATGGATGATTCCTCCATGATCTTGATAGAGATCGGAATTGATGTTGATGAAGACCCTCGTCCGAACATGACGATCGGAGATGGAGTACGGTCCTTGGTCGAGCCAAGGTGACCAGTCGAGTCGGGGACGAAGATACCGGCATCGCAGTTGACCTGCAGACGAGCCATCGATCCTTTTGCCGATCATACAGCGGAACTTTCAATGAAAGCACCAATGTCGGTGTCAAAACCGGCGAATCTTGGGTAGGGGGACCTAAACTATGCGTCTAAGATCGATGGTAACAAGAGACAGGGGACACGATGTTACCCAGGTTCGGGCCCTCTTGATGGAGGTAATACCCTACGTCCTGCTTGATTGATATTGATGATATGAGTGTTACAAGAGTTGATTTACCACGAGATCGTAGAGGCTTAACCCTAGAAGCTAGCCTATGGTATGATTGTTGTACATATCTATCGACTAGCCTGGCCTCGGTTTATATGATGCACCAGAGGCCTAGGATAACAAGAGTCCTAGCCCAATACGCCAGTGGGAAGGAGTCCTTGTCTTGATCGCCAAGTCTTGTGGAATCTTCCTTGTATGCGGCAGCTGTCCGAACTGGCCCATGAGTATGCGGCCATGGGGGTCCTCGGCCCAATCCAACTGATCGGGAGACGACATGATGAGTACCCCCTAGTCCAGGACACCGTCAAGCGTCTTGTATGATTTCACTCTTTGCTTTTTAGTTTACCACAATCATCCTTGTTATACACACCTTTTGAGCGAGACACACATGATTCGGAATTTGTTAGAATACTCTATATGCTTCACTTATATCTTTTGAGCTATATAGTTTTTGCTCTAGTGCTTCACTTATATCTTTTAGAGCACGGTGGTGGTTTTATTTTATAGAAATTATTGATCTCTTATGCTTCACTTATATTATTTTTAGAGTCTTGAACAGCACGGTAATTTGCTTTAATTGTGAAATTAGTCCTAATATGATAGGCATCCAGCATGAAAACTTAAAAGTGCACTGAATACTATGAGAAGTTTGATACTTGATGATTGTTTTGAGATATGAAGATGGTGATATTAGAGTCAAGCTAGTTGAGTATTTGTGAATTTAAGAAATGCTTGTTCTAAAGTTTGTGATTCCCGTAGCATGCACGTATGGTGAACCATTATGTGATGAAGTCGGAGCATGGTTTATTTATTGATTGTCTTCCTTATGAGTGGTGGTCGGGGACGAGCGATGGTCTTTTCCTACCAATCTATCCCCCTAGGAGCATGCGTGTAGTACTTCGTTTCAATAACTAATAGATTTTTGCAATAAGTATGTGAGTTCTATATGACTAATGTTGAGTCCATGGATTATACGCACTCTCACCCTTCCACCGTTGCTAGCCTCTCTAGTATCGCGCAACTTTTGCCGGTACCTTAAACCCACCATATACCTTCCTCAAAACACCCACTATACCTACCTATCATGGTATTTCCATAGCCATTCCGAGATATATTGCCATGCAACTTACCACCGTTTCATTTATTATGACACGCTTCATCATTGTCATATTGCTTTGCATGATCATATAGTTGACATCGTATTTGTGGCAAAGCCACCTTCATAATTCTTTCATACATGTCACTCATGAGTCATTGCATATCCCGGTACACCGCCGGAGGCATTCACAGAGTCATATTTTTTTTTCTAAGTATTGAGTTGTAATTCTTGAGTTGTAAGTAATAAAAGTGTGATGATCATCATTATAGCATTGTCCCATGTGAGGAAAGGATGATGGAGACTATGATTCCCCCACAAGTCGGGATAAGACTCCGGACGAAAAGAAAAAAAAGAGGCCATAAAAAAAGAGAAAAGGCCCAAATAAAAAAATAAAAAAAAATGAAAAATGAGAGAAAAAGAGAGAAGGGACAATGTTACTATCATTTTTCCACACTTGTGCTTCAAAGTAGCACCATGATCTTCATGATAGAGAGTCTCCTATGTTGTCACTTTCATATACTAGTGGGAATTCTACGTTATAAAACTTGGCTTCACTACTAGAAACTACCATTTTACCTAGGGTCAAATCCTTTACTTAGAGCTCATTGGCCTGCACTAAGGAAGAAAAGCAATGAACAGTATACCCAAGGGGAAGTTGAATTTTTAGCGAAAAAAAAACAAAGTTGGAAACAAACTTCCCCTAAAGCCACGAAGCCGTGCCCCACTGTTGCCACCTGATGTCTCCTTGCGCCATTTTTGTCGGCAGCGCGCCTTTTATTTCGTTCCACACGGTGGGCCCCATTGGGCAGTGGGAAAGGGAAGGGAGAAAGGGCGCGCAAGAGGTGGAAAAATTTCACCAGGTTAGGTTTCTCCTCTGTTTTGCCTTCCGCCGCCAGGGTAAAACAAATCCCCCTCCTCTCCCCAAGATTTCCCCTCCAGCCACCGCGCCGCGCCCAGCCCCGCCGCTCCCTGCCACTCCGTCCCGCCGCACGACCCCTGATCCTCTCCACCAGGTCACGCTCCGGTTCGATGCGCCCCATCGCCCGGCCCTTGGCACTCCCTGCCCGGCCATGCTCCGGCCCGATCCGCCCCATCGCACGGCCTCTGCTCCTCCCCGCTCGGCCAGATCCGCCCATACCGCATCTTCATGCCCAGCCATGGCGGCGTGCGTTGATCCATGGCTGCGACGGGTGGGGTTTCCATGGCCACGCCGACCGGTGCGATGGCATCGCACCACTAGTGTCGAGGAAACCGTGACACCCTTGGTGGCTGCGCTGCCGGTGGACCATAGTGACCGCCGGAGAACACTGAGGGCGAGTTCTCGAGCTCGAGCACGAGGTCATCCTGGGGTCATAGAGAGCCTCAAGGTATGGATAGACGTCGCCCTCTTTCTTCGCTCCCTGTTGTTTATTTAGAGGATCCCCTTCAGTCCTTCACCTGTTCATTGGTTGATGATTGGGTCCTATAGCTGGTACGTGGTATGCCATTGGTGGATTTGGCAGAACATAGTTAGTCGGTAGTTGATAAGAGAATTTCATATTGCAAAGTTGCCCACTATTAGTTAGAGTATATCACATGATTTACCTGCATTAACGTGATGCTATCAGCATGTTATCTATCTCAATACATGTAAAATTGAGCAGTCTGAATTTGTGCCCATGATAATATAGTTAACTAAGATACTTTTGGAAATGTGCTCATGTCCTGGATCTTCGGTGATGAGACCACCTCAAGTTCTGGTATATATCCAACAAAAGTGCATACATATGAAAATGCATGAATACGAGTGAGCCAATCAACCATTTAAATTCTGGTCAAAATGTAGACATTTAAATGTATCAAGTAGGATATATTCATGCAGTCTATCTATTGGTTATTATAGAATGCATTACTGTTTGACAGTGTCTTCCAGTCTCTTTTTGCCAGCTATTTGTAATGCAAACTTGTATTGTTGGCTTTGCTGTTTATATTTCTGTACACATAGAACTGATAAATGTAGCTACTTACGACGTGTTGGTTCATAGTTGCTACACTTCTGTAGTGTCATTTATACGTTTACTGCTCATGTTCACTGTCATATATACTCCTACTGATCAGCATATATAGTTAGGTAAATAGATTCTAGTCTTGGTCCTCCTGGAAGCTTGTGCCATAGCATGCCCAACTGTTTGAAGTTTGTTCTTAGAGCTAGCTACCCGTAATCTTCAGGCATATTGTCCAGATGTTTAAGTTTAAAATAGTCCAGTCATCTAGCTATACAAGTTGTAAACTTTGTTGTTAGAGTTAGCTAGACAAGTGTAAGGATCATAAGAATTTCTATTTGGCCTTAAATAACAGGCTCACCATGGCATTTACCATTATACTGATATTTCCCGTAAAGTTTGCCATCATACTAATTTCCTATTTTATTTGTCTTCTCCATGGAGCAGTTGCATTAAAGTTTCAATTATTATTGTATAGGTGGAGGAGATAGCTGAAGTCGGGGGTGCTGTTGATGGTATAAAAGGCGTTAATAAAATGGAGTTTTCTGAAGAACAGAGGAGAAAATATAGAAAGGTCAGTGGAAACTACTTCTGCAGCACAACATAATTATCTAGCACTAAAAACCATCCAACCTACTTTGTGCTGATGTTCCTATCCTTCAATATCTCCTTTGTGCTTTTTGTAATTGCTTGTTTCAATTTCTTAGTTAATTTATTGCTTGGTACAACACCTAGTTCCTCCTAGTTCGATAGAGTTGTTTGTTTTGTTCCTGGTGGGTGCATAATATGTCAAATCTCAAATGGTATTTTATAGCCGCATGCCTACTTTGATAAAATTCTGACTGCAAACATTTACTCTGCATACTAATGACATCGTTGTGATGCTTTTAATCCTTGTATCTATGTACTATGCCTGATTGTTCTCTATTGCTCAGTACCTATTTATTTTTTAAGAGAGCGCCACTCAATACTATGTGGTCGTTCTCTAATTCAGTTGCAATACAAGTGACATGACTTCTTTAAAGCCGAGGGTTGCTAATATGTTGTACGTCATGTTATTTTTTCTATTGTAAATATTACTGAAATGCCTGGTGTATAGGTAAGAGAAGAAGGTGATGCAAATGCTATAAAACTTTTGCGACATTATATGAAAAAAAAGACACGAGGCTGCTGTAAGGTAACTGGTCATGTTACTATTTGGTGTGAGACCAGTCTTTTTCTTGCTCAGCTTTATTTGTTATGTTTCTATTGGGTGCTCTAATTTACATTCAACGCTGGGATTTTCTTCTCTCTTACCTGACATAGTATTACACAAGGAATACTCTCAGTACGTCTGTCACATATGTTTTCCTGTTATGAACTTATGATGGTGCGAAGTAGTTGTAATACAAAGTAAAACATGTCATTTGAGTTAAACTATAGGCAATATGAAACTTCCATGGTTTTACCCAATGATTACTAGTCTAATAGTCTCAATCTAATTGTCAACTAGCTTCTTCATGTAGACTAGCTCGCTGAGTCGAGCGATGGAGCGACTAGTCGTCGACTAGTCTAGATTAGTCTGGTGGCTCAATTTGCGAGGGATAAGTGAGCAGAGCTCAGCCCGCAGGAAAAAAAAACATTGCAACCCTAGCTTTCCAGACTCGCTCCACAACAAGTCGCCTCACCTGGGGCTAGGCCGCCACCACTGCCCATTGCCCGCCACTGCCGCTGGCGGTGGCCAGGAGCATTACAATGCTCTCCCTTCCTTATTGGTTCCGCTCCTTCCCTGGATCCACGCCCCTTGCTGCTCAATTTTTATTGTATACTCCCTCTGTCCCAAAATATAAGAGCGTTTTTGACACTACACTAGTGTAAAAAACGCTCTTATATTATGGGACGGAGGGAGTAATATATAGTATGTACTACATTGCATACTAGGTATTAGTAGTTAATTACTATAAGTTGAGTACTACAGTACCATGTTGACTAGTCCAGCAGTAGTCTAGACTAGTCACGATTACTCTATGAGTCTCAACCTCGGCTCTCGACTCGTCGACTCCTTGACTCGTAATTCTTGGTTTTACCTCGAAGTCAAATCACCATTTTCTTTTACTTACACTTACTAATTGTTGTTGCCAATATACCTTTACTTACAACTAAGTGCTAAACTGCTTGTCATCACTAATTTCAGGACCATAATGTCACTTTGATGCTTCTTCCAAGCTTTTGACTCTGGTGGCACCTGACCCAGATGCTGAAGGGATGTTCGGCTTCTTTTCATGGCATCTAGAACTTCCTTACTCAATTTGTCACACATCTCAGGAAGCCAACAGCTTGGGCAGGGCTTGACGCTTGAAGACCATGCATCTTCTGCAGTGCATGATAGATAACATGTTACAGTTCTTTTGTAGTAGTAGATACCTGACCAACAGTGCTAGTCGTTCCAAATTTCGCAATAGTTTATTTTTTGAATTCTGGCGCTAAATTGACCATGAGCCTGATGTATGTGTTTGTTGATAATATGATGAATTTTGGCTGCAATTTATAAATTTTAATTATGGCACAGAATCTAATTATTTAAATTATGTTGGACATGAATTTCAATTTGAAATGTGTATTTGTATATGAAATATATGAATATATGTATCCCTATGGTATTATTTAAACATCTAGTAGGGAAAGAATTGTAGGGGAAGTAGTGGGGTGTCACAATTCATATGGACCCCATGGTCTTTCCCTAGGGTTTGTGCCCCTAGGTAAAGAGAGTTTCCCTAGAGCTTGCCACATGCACCCTAGGGAAAGAGTTCTTTCCTGACTATACTACACCTAGGGTTCTTTACCTAGGGCAAGCTCTAGGTAAAGTCTTTCCCTATGGTTTTTTGCATTTCACCTAGGGTATATGGCTCTAGGTAAAATGTGGATTTCTAGTAGTGCTTGTATATTCCAATGATGGGCTTCCTCAAAATGCCCTAGGTCTTCGTGAGCAAGCAAGTTGGATGCACATTGTCGGTGTCAAAACCGGCGGATCTCCGGTAGAGGGTCCCGAACTATGCGTCTAGGATCAATGGTAACAGGAGGCGGGAGACACGATGTTTACCCAGGTTCGGGCCCTCTCGATGGAGGTAATACCCTACTTCCTGCTTGATTGATCTTGATGATATGAGTATTACAAGAGTTGATCTACCACGAGATCGTAGAGGCTAAACCCTAGAAGCTAGCCTATGGTATGATTGTTGTATATATCTTCTATCGACTAGCCTGGCCTCGGTTTATATAATGCACCAGAGGCCTAGGATAACAAGAGTCCTAGCCGAATACGCCGGCGGGGAGGAGTCCTTGTCTTGATCGTCAAGTCTTGTGGAATCTTCCTTGTATGCGGCAGCTGTCCGAACTGGCCCATGAGTATATGGCCATGGGGGTCCTCGGCCCAATCTAACAGATTGGGACATGACGTGGTGAGTACCCCCTAGGCTAGGACACCGTCAGTAGCCCCCTGAACCGGTCTTCAAGTTATGGACGCTCCTCGATTCTTCCGAACTGTTCTTCATCTTCGGTCGTTGGTCTTGAAAACTGGTTCAACAAATCTTCCCATCTTCTATCTTGAGGATTGCCGAGCTAAATCTGAAGATCTCACACGTCGGGTATCCGAGGAGCCCTTTAAGTCTTCGGCCTTTATCAATGCCTTGTTACTTTTATGCCACACCTCGGGTTTGAAGTTGTCCCCGGGCGGCAGCGTCCTCTTGCGTCCGAGTTCCAACAACGGACTGCATTCGAGGTATCTTTTGCAGCCGAGCACCAACGCCGGACCACTTTCCGAGCTCCAACGCCGAAATGTATCCGAGCTCCAACGCCGGACTATGTCCAAACTCCAACGTCGAACTGTATCCGGGCTCCAACGCCGGACTATATCCAAGGTGTCATATCACCTTGGTTCAAAAAAGTTGAAGGAGTTTAGCCAAGCTTAATGTCGGAAATGCCCTCTATGGAGCCAGCCACTAGCGCCCGAGCTTTATGCCGGACTGCTTCCGAGGTGGTGCACCACCCCGACTGTGGGCCGATTTTTTGTCAATATTTTTTATTGGTGCAATTTATTCTCTGCCGAGATATATAGCCAGTAGCCCTCAAGGTGTGTATCGGTCTAAAACCCGAGATGCACCTGAAGGATGACGTAAGACCGCTGATCCCAGTAGCCACTAAGACTTAGGTTGATTTGCAAAATCGGCCTGAGGATCAAGTCCTAGCTCGACAGAATACTTCGGGACACAAAAAGCGGCGTGCTCAGTCCTTGAGACTCAGGTTGGGTGCGGCTGACCAACCTGAGGATCAAAATCTCCTCAGAAACTATATTGCACTTAAAAGTTTCTGCATTGAACAGGCAATGCAGTAGCCCCCGAGGCACTGGTCTGGTGGCAACACCAGATCAGGGGATCGATGTGCCCCTTTAATATTTTTAAATAATAAGCCCGAAGCCCAGTAGCCCCCGAGCCTTAATGCGGGCACGGGTGGCCGAATTAAGGATCGATATCCATAGTAAAATCACAAATTATGTGTAATGACTCTATGTATCCAAGTACTTTACATCATTAATGCTCGGGTCCGCATTGTACAAAACTTTGTTGACCGACCATCGGCTTCCACCTCCTCGGCTAGTAGCCGTGGAGTGTTTGTCCTACTTTATAAAGCCTTTATGAGGGAAAATATTTACGACAAACAAGGCAATCTGGCCATACGGGTTTATAAACAAAGGTACGCAGAGAGATATGTTATATTACTGTTTAACATAAGAAATGTCTTCTAAAGAAAATAGTCCCGCTATCGGTTCCTTTCTTTGGGTTGTTATGCTAAGCATGATCATGAAACCTCAGCTCTAATGTAAGAGCAAAATATTGAGGATTTAGTTTGGGAGGCCAGTTACTATCCCCCGGTAGTGTTCGGCGACAGTCGAGGTCAAGTCGTAAACACTTCGGCCAATGTTATGAATGGCCGTCATTTAACATAGTCATCGGATCGCTGACCAGTTTACGCTTATTATGGCAGTCAGTTTTCGGCTTTCTCCACTGAGGCGCTTAACCATGCTAGCTGGAAGCACAATCACAGTGGTTCTCCCGTTGCGCACCTAGCCGAACAAAGTGGAACGTAGGAGGCAAACACAGGAGCCGGGTGACGGTGTCCTGGACTAGGGGGTACTCACCACGTCGTCTCCCGATCTGTTAGATTGGGCCGAGGACCCCCATGGCCGTATACTCATGGGCCAGTTCGGACAACTACCGTATACATGGAAGATTCCACAAGACTTGGTGATCAAGACAAGGACTCCTCCCCACCGACTTATTCAGCGAGGACTCTTGTTATCCTAGGCCTCTGGTGCATTATATAAACCGAGGCCAGGCTAGTCGATAGATCATATACAACAATCATACCATAGGCTAGCTTCTAGGGTTTTAGCCTCTACGATCGCGTGGTAGATCAACTATTGTAATACTCATATCATCAATATCAATCAAGCAGGACGTAGGGTATTACCTCCATCAAGAGGGCCCGAACCTGGGTAAACATCGTGTCTCCTGCCTCCTGTTACCATCGATCCTAGACGCACAACTCGGGACCCCCTACCCGAGATCTGCCGGTTTTGACACCGACATTGGTGCTTTCATTGAGAGTTCTGCTGTGTGATCGGCAAAAGGATCGATGGCTCGCCCGCAGGTCAACTGCGACGGCGGCATCTTCCTCGCCGGCTCGACTGGTCACCTTGGCTCGACCGAGGACCATGCTCCATCTCCGATCGTCATGTTTGGACGGGGGCCTTCTTCAACATCAACTCCGATCTCTATCATGGTCATAGAGGAGTCATCCATGGAGCTCGAGGGCTCAACGTCAACATTGCCCTCGGGCGGCCGTGCTGTTTTTATGGACAGTGAACTTGAATTCGCCGTCACCGCCTCCTCGAGCGTCGGTTTGATGATTGCTTCGGTGGAATAGTGTGGAATTACGTCTACAACAGCCATGCAAAATTTCTTCGAGTTCCGATGGAGGAATCTCCAACAAACTACGATATACCGGAGCCCTGTCAAAGCTGGACGAGTTTAGGGCGTGGTCTCCAGAGCCCAGCTCGGAGGTCCTTTGGAAGACCCTGTTGGAAATATGCCCTAAAGGCAATAATAAATTGGTTATTATTATATATTTCCTTGTTCATGATAATCGTTTATTATCCATGCTATAATTGTATTGATAGGAAACTCAGATACATGTGTGGATACATAGACAACACCATGTCCCTAGTAAGCCTCTACTTGACTAGCTCGTTGATCAATAGATGGTTACGGTTTCCTAACCATGGACATTGGATGTCGTTGATAACGGGATCACATCATTAGGAGAATGATGTGATGGACAAGACCCAATCCTAAGCGTAGCACTAGATCGTGTAGTTCATATGCTATAGCTTTTCTAATGTCAAGTATCATTTCCTTAGACCATGAGATTGTGCAACTCCCGGATACCGTAGGAGTGCTTTGGGTGTGCCAAACGTCACAACGTAACTGGGTGGCTATAAAGGTACATTACAGGTATCTCCGAAAGTGTCTGTTGGGTTGGCACGAATCGAGACTGGGATTTGTCACTCCGTGTAAGCGGAGAGGTATCTCTGGGCCCACTCGGTAGGACATCATCATATGCGCAATGTGACCAAAGAGTTGATCATGGGATGATGTGTTACGGAACGAGTAAAGAGACTTACCTGTAACGAGATTGAACAAGGTATCAGGATACCGACGATCGAATCTCGGGCAAGTACAATACCGCTCGACAAAGGGAATTGTATACGGGATTGATTAAGTCCTTGACATCGTGGTTCATCCGATGAGAGCATCGTGGAACATGTAGGAGCCATCATGGGTATCCAGATCCCGCTGTTGGTTATTGACCGGAGAACGTCTCGGTCATGTCTGCATGTCTCCCGAACCCGTACGGTCTACACACTTAAGGTTCGATGACGCTAGGGTTATAAAGGAAGTTTGTATGTGGTTACCGAATGTTGTTCGGAGTCCCGGATGAGATCCCGGACGTCACGAGGAGTTCCGGAATGGCCCGGAGGTAAAGATTTATATATAGGAAGTCCTGTTTCGGCCATCGGGACAAGTTTCGGGGTCATCGGTATTGTACCGGGACCACCGGAAGGGTCCCGGGGGCCCACCGAGTGGGGCCACCTACCCCGGGGGGCCACATGGGCTGTAGGGGGTGCGCCTTGGCCTACATGGGCCAAGGGCACCAGCCCCAAGAGGCCCATGCGCCTGGGGAAACCCTAAATGAAGAGTCCCAGTAGGGGAAGGCACCTCCTAGGTGCCTTGGGGGGGGGGGGAGGACTCCTCCCCTGGCCGCCGCCCCCTTGGAGATTGGATCTCCTAGGGGCTGGCGCACCCCCCCTTGGGATCCCTATCTATAGTGGGGTAGGAGGGCCTCTCAAACACACCTTTTGCCTTTGGTGCAGCCCCTCCCTCTCTCCCAAGTTCTTCTCCTCTTCTGCGGTGCTTGGCGAAGCCCTGCAGGATTGCCACGCTCCTCCATCACCACCACGCCGTTGTGCTGCTGCTGGATGGAGTCTTCCTCAACCTCTCCCTCTCTCCTTGCTGGATCAAGGCATGGGAGACGTCACTGGGCTGTACGTGTGTTGAACGCGGAGGTGCCGTGCGTTCGGCACTTGGTCATCGGTGATTTGAATCACGACGAGTACGACTCCATCAACCCCGTTCACTTGAACGCTTCCGCTTAGCGATCTACAAGGGTATGTAGATGCACTCTCCTTCCCCTCGTTGCTAGTCTCTCCATAGATAGATCTTGGTGACACGTAGGAAAATTTTGAATTTCTGCTACGTTCCCCAACAGACCCAACCGTTCATCTACTGCGGAATTCCCATATCTACCACCCCTCCAAATTTCAGCTCGATCCGACGGTTCAAACTCTGGGAACCTTCCGATGAGTGGACCAATTTTTGGATCCGTTTTCTGCGCGAATACGGATCCGACCCGAATTCATGTTTCTTTATGAACATGATATTGGAAAACCTTTTTAGAGGAATTCTCTTCTAGGGTATTGTGCGTTGTTTTTAAACACGTGCCCGTAAATTTTTAAGCCTCCCCTGACGTCATCTTCATCATTATGCTGGTGTCAAACCAGTCCGGCAATATTGCTCCAAGGCTGCCGACCTGCGCTAGACACGTCGTCACTTTGTTGAGCCGAGCTTAATATCTTCGGATCATCATCTCGGCAAGCCGAACAAGAGTCCGACATCGTGAAGGATAAATCATCACCAACATCGCCGCCCCATGGATTACACGGAGCGGGCATACCGGCATCGCCGCATGGTCACTTCATCAAGCCGGCATCGACCACGTCACGGCCTGCATCGGCAAGGCCGCACTATTGCTTCTTCAAGCTGGTGTCCATCACGCCGACCTACTTCGACTCATCGGCTGACATCGAGGCTTCGACATTTCGGCTGGACCGAGGGCTTCGTCATCTCCTCATCAACCTACTCCGGAGACTTCGGCGTCACTAGCCGACCAGCTCTGTCACGTTAGCTGGACCGACGGCTTTGCCTCGGCGAGCCAACCTTTGCCAGCATCGCCATACCGTCGCTTTATCGCCCATCAGGTAATGGGTGTGCGGATCGAGTCCCAATTTTTGGAATCACCTTTCTTCGGATTGCTACAACAAATAAACCAGGTGCTATTAATCCTAGTAATTTTTGCTTGTTGGAGTTTATTTTTCCCAAGAAATTATTACTCTGGTTTGTTTCTGTACACAGGTCTATCGAATGATGTCCGCACTAACGACGATCGCGTGGTGGTTCGGTCAGTTTCCATACATAGTCCGGCGAACGCCGCATCCGGAACTCGGACCGACCTGTGAATTCAGGCTTTGCCACACCTTTACTGCATCACGCCGACGCCCTGCAACGACATTGACTTCGGCGCCAGGCCATATTTCTTTTATTACTCACTTTGCATAAATTATTTATTATGCAACATTTTTTTATTATCATTACTATTATCTCCGGTTTGCACTATTTTTGTGCATAGGATAATGATCCGGGTTGGGCAGTATCGTCAACTCGGCGTACTGACATACCACGTCACCTCGGCTAGACGGGGGGCTTCGTCAACACTTCATTACCCCATGCCGGGGACTTCGGCATCACTCTGCCGGCCTGCATTGACCGTGCTATGTCACCACTTCAGAGTGCCGAGCCCTTTGCTCCACCACCTTGGGACCGGCTTGGGGGATGGAACCTTGTCCCGCATCAAGCTCGGACTGCGTCATCAAAACCGAACACATTAACCAGCTAAGTTGTCTTCATGCTCAAAGTTTTAAATTTTTAACTTGTGTTCGGTTCGACCAAGCATTATACTTTTTTGGAAAAAAAGTTGCTTATAAAAAAATCTCCTTGTCAAAACTTTGTTCGTGACACACAAATTCAAATACCCCATTTATTTGGGGGCTTCCTTTATGAAGCTTTTCCTCTTGCATATGATTATACTTGTACGGCTTCGTTCCTTATTCGTGTATTACGCCACAATATGCACCATATTGATTTAAGCGATTTGCAAGCTGGGTTGCCTGGCTCCTGTGCTTACCCCTACGTTCCTGATTGTTCGGCTAGGGAGTAAAGGGAGCACCTCTGCGATTGTCACGACCGGGTCCTCCGAGCTCTGACCTCAGACTGGGTGAAGCCGAAAGCTAGCGCTCTTATTGTTTCCAATCATGGTCGGCACACAACGGAACTCATGAGTACAAAAAATCTATTGCACAAGTCTCATAGTAATAATGAGCACCGAAGAAAGGTATCGGTGGGGGTACTATTTATTTCGAAGATGCTTCTTACACTTCGTCTGTAATATAGCATAAGTTCCCTGAGCGCGCTTTGTCTGTTACAGCCTTATGGCCCTGTTGCCTGGTTATCGGAAACACTGTCGATATTATCAACAGGTGGAGTACATAACACTTTTCGGTCCTTGATCAAAGAGGGAGAAGCCGACAGTCGGTTAAGACGCGTTTAAAGTTCGGGTGAACAAAGATATGATATTAGTACTTCGGTACATACAATCATTATACATAAAATTCTTTTACCCAAGTCACTTGGGGGCTCTTAAATTTATATGAGCCGTTTTATAATAAGTGTTCTTCTTCTTAGTCGTTGCAAAGTTTTTTATTACTATTATTATTTATCACTCCTTTTTTCGACACGAGCGTGTGGTCACTAGCCGGGGAGCCTAATTTCTCTCTCAAAGCCGCTAGAGTTTAGTTTGCTAAACTGGCCTAATGAGAAGTACTCCGCCCTCGGGATAGGAGGTTGAAGCCGTAGGCTGACCCGCTTGAAGTCTTGAGATAGGATGTGTCATGTTAAAGCACGACAGAAGCACTTTTTTCTAAGGCCAATTTTCGGATCGACACCGAACACTTGATCTTGTTCGGACATCAAGTTTTTACTGACATTTTTTGTTTTTTCAAGCTTTTTGGCACTTTTAAACTATTTGTGTGTTTCCAGCACAAGTCTCACAGTGCAATGCCGGACACCTTTATAGATTCGGCAAAAACATTCTCGGATCTCACTATATATGCATTGGTTTCGAATTGTGTCTTCGGTTAATAGTTGGGTTGCCCGGCTCCTGTGCTCGCCTCCTACGTTTCACTTTGTTCGGCTAGGTGTGCAAAGGGAGAACCACTGCGATTGTGCTTCCAGCTCACATTGTTAAGCACCTCAGTGGAGAAAGCCAAAAACTGACTGTCACAATAAGCGTAAACTTGTCAGCGATCTGATGACGGTGTTAAGTGACGGGCCATTCATAACAATGGCCGAAGTGTTTACGGCTTGACCTCGACTGTCGCCGAACACTACCGGGGGCTATTAACTGGCCTCCCAAACTAAATCCTCGATATTTTGCTCTTACATTAGAGCTGAGGTTGCATGATCATGCTTAGCATAACAACCCAAAGAAAGGAACCGATAGCGGGACTATTTTCTTTGAAAGACATTTCTTATGTTAAACAGTAATATAACATATCTCTCTATGTACCTTTGTTTATAAAACTGTATGGCCAGATTGCCTTGTTTGTCGTAAATCTTTGCCCTCATAAAGGCTTTATAAAGTAGGACAAACACTCCTCGGCTACTAGCCGAGGAGGTGGAAGCCGATGGTCGGTCAACAAAGTTATGTACAATGCAGATCCGAGCATTAAGGATGTAAAGTACTTGGATACATAGAGTCCTTACACATAATTTGTGATTTTACTATGGATATCGATCCTTAATTCGGCCACCTGTGCCCGCATTAAGGCTCGGGGGCACTGGGCTTCGAGCTTATTATTTAAAAATATTAAAGGGGCACATCGATCCCCTGATCTGGTGTTTCACCCGACCAGTGTCTCGGGGGCTACTGCATTGCCTGTCCAATGCAGAAAATTTTAAGTGCAATACAGTTTCCGAGGAGATTATGATCCTCAGGTTGGTCAGCCGCACCCAACCTGAGTCTTGAGGACTGAGCACGCCGCCTTTTGTGTCCCGAAGTATTCTGCCGAGCTAGGACTTGATCCTCAGGCCAATTTTGCAAATCAACGTGAGTCTCAGCGGCTACTGGAATCAGTGGTCTTACATCATCCTTCAAGTGCATCTCGGGTTTTAAACCGATACACACGTTGAGGGTTACTGGCTATATATCTCGGCAGAGAATAAATTGCACCAATAAAAAATATTGAAAAAAAATTGGCCCACAGTCGGGGTGGTGCACCACCTCAGAAGCAGTCCGACATAAAGCTCGGGCGCTAGTGGCTGGCTCCATAGAGGGCATTTCCAGCATTAAGCTCGGCTAAACTCCTTCAACTTTTTTGGACCAAGATGGTCTATGACATCTTGGATATAGTCCGGCGTTGGAGCTTGGACACAGTACGGCGTTGGAGCTCGGATAAATTTCGGCATTGGAGCTCGGAAGCAGTCCGGCATTGGTGCTCGACTGCAAAAGATACCTCGAATGCAGTCCGGCGTTAGAGCTCGGACGCAAGAGGACACTGCCTCCCGGGAACAACTTCAAACCCGAGGTGTGGCATTAAAATAACAAGGCATTGATAAAGACTGGAAACTTAAAGGGGCTCCTCGGATACCCGACGTGTAAACTCGTCGAATGCATTTCGGCGATCCTCAAGATCGAAGATGGGAAGATTTGTTGAACCAGTTTCCAAGACCGACAACCGAAGATGAAGAATAGTTCAGAAGAATCGAGGAGCGTCTCTAACTTGAAGACCGGTTCAGGGGGCTACTGACGGTGTCCTGGACTAGGGGGTACTCACCACATTGTCTCCCGATCTGTTAGATTGGGCCGAGGACCCCCATGGCCGTATACTCATGGGCCAGTTCGGACAACTGCCACATACATGGAAGATTCCACAAGACTTGGTGATCAAGACAAGGAATCCTCCCCACCGGCTTATTCGGCTAGGACTCTTGTTATCCTAGGCCTCTGGTGCATTATATAAACCGAGGCCAGGCTAGTCGATAGATCATATACAACAATCATACCATAGGCTAGCTTCTAGGGTTTTAGCCTCTACAATCTCATGGTAGATCAACTCTTGTAATACTCATATCATCAATATCAATCAAGCAGGACGTAGGGTATTACCTCCATCAAGAGGGCCCAAACCTGGGTAAACATCGTGTCTCCTGCCTGCTGTTACCATCGATCCTAGACGCACAGCTCGGGACCCCCTACCCGAGATCTGCCGATTTTGACACCGACACCGGGCAACCCAACTATTGACCGAAGACGCAATTCGAAACCGATGCATATACAACAATGTCCGAGAATGTTTTTGCCGAATCCCTAAAGGTGTCCGGCACCGCACTACGAGATTAATGCTGGAAACACACAAATAGCTTAAAAGTGCCATAGGCTTGGAAAACCAAAAAACGTCAGTGGAAAACTGACGTCCGAACTACAACAAGTGTTCGGTGCCAAATCGAAAATTGGTCTTAGAAAAAAAGGTGCTTCTTCCGTGCTTTATCATAACACATCTTATCTCAAGACCTCAAGCGGGTCAGCCTACGGCTTCAACCTCCTATCCCGAAGGCAGAGTACTTCTCGTTAGGCCAGCTTAGCAAACTAAACTCTAGCGGCTTTGAGAGAGAAATTAGGCTCCCCGGCTAGTGACCACACACTCGTGTCGAAAAAAGGAGTGATAAATAATAATAATAAAAACTTTGCAATGACTAAGAAGAAGAACACTTATTATAAAACGGCTCATATAAATTTAAGAGCCCCAAGTGACTTGGGTAAAAGAATTTTATGTATAATGAATGTATGTACCAAAGTACTTATATCATATTTGTGTTCACCCGAACTTTATACGCGTCTTAACCGACCGTCGGCTTCTCCCTCTTCGGTCAAGGGCCGAAGAGTGCTATGTACTCCACCTGTCGAGAATATCGACGGTGTTTCCGATAACCAGGCAATCAGGCCATAAGGCTGTAATAGACAAAGCGCGCTCAGTGAACTTATGCTATATTACTGACGAAGTGTAAGAAGCATCTTCGAAGAAAATAGTACCCCCACCGATACCTTTCTTCGGTGCTCATTGTTACTATGAGACTTGTGCAATAGATTTTTTGTACTCATGAGTTCCGTTGTGTGCCGAACATAATTGAAAACAATAAGAGCGCTAGCTTTTGGCTTCACCTAGTCTGAGGTCCGGCTTGGATGACCCGATCGTGATAATCGCAGAGGTGCTCCATTTACTCCCTAGCCGAACGATCAGGAACATAGGGGTAAACACAGGAACTAGGCAACCCAGCTTGCAAATCGCTTAAGTCAATATGGTGCATATTGTGGCATAATACACGAACAAGGAACGAAGCCCTACAAGTATAATCATATGCAAGAGGAAAGGCTTCATGAAGGAATCCCCCAAGTGAACTGGGTATTTGAGTTTGTGTGTCACAAACAAAGTTTTGACAAGGAGATTTTTGACAAGCAACTTTTTTTCCAAAAAAGTATAATGCTTGGTCGAACCGAACACAAGTTAAATTTTTTAAAACTTCAAGCATGAAGGCAACTTAGTTGGGTAATGTGTTTGGTATTGATGACGCGGTCCGAGCTTGATGCAGGACAAGGTTCCATCCCCCAAGCCGGTCCCGAGGTGGCGGAGCAAAGAGCTCGACACTCCGAAGTGGTGACATAGTACGGTCAATGCAGGCCGGCAGAGTGATGCTGAAGTCCCCGGCATGGGGTAATGAAGTGCTAACGAAGCCCCCCATCCAGCCGAGGTGACGTGGTATGTCAGTACGCCGAGTTGACGATACTGCCCAACCCGGATCATTTTCGTGTGCACAAAAAATAGTGCAAACCGGAGATAATAATAATAATGATAAAAAATGTTGCATAATAAATAATTTATGCAAAGTGAGTAAAGAAAGAAATATGGCCTGGCGCCGAAGTCAATGTCGATGCAGGTCATCGGCGTGATGCGGTAAAGGTGTGACGAAGCCTGAATTCACAGGTCGGTCCGAGTTTCGGATGCGGTGTTTGCCGGACTATGTACGGAAACTGACCGAACCACCATGCGATCGTCATTAGTGCGGCCATCATTCGATGGACCTGTGTACAGATGATGGAACAAACCAGAGTAATAATTTCTTGGGAAAAATAAACCCCAACAAGCAAAAATTACTAGGATTAATAGCACATGTTTTATTTGTTGTAGCAATCCGAAGAAAGGTGACTGTCACACCCTAGCCAGCTCAAGCATTAGAGTGTGCATCATGTTTAAATTTCCCTTAAATTTGAAATGGGGATGTCAGAACCCCCAGCACCCCCCTGGAACAACTAGGGTTTACTAAAAAAACTTTTCAATGAACCTGAAATGCCCTTCTAAAAAGCCCACCTTTTTTGTTTTGGGTTAAAACCCCTCACAAAAATGGTGCACATTTTTCTAGGACATCTAAGGTCATTGGATTAATCCTTATGGTATTTGCATTTGGGCATTTAAATGCTATAAAATATTTTAAATGCTCAAATAATCATAAACTAAAATGTTTGCTGTTGGATATATTCTAAGCAGTAGCCATGATTAATTTTATGATTTATGGAAATACCCTGGCATTTTTAATAAAGCCCTGAAGCTACAGAAATAATAGAATAAATAAGAAAAACAGAAAAGGAGAGAGAGAGAAGTAACTTACCTGGTGCAGCCCACCGAGCCCACCGGCTCGGCCCAGTCCACTGGCACTTGCCACCCGTCCTCCTCCTCCCGCCAGGAGGACGAGGAGCGCGTGGCTGGCGCCCGCGGCCACACGCCGGCCACCTCCTGCTTCCGCCGACGCCCTGGAGGCGTCTACGAGTGCCACGCCGACCCCACGTCTCCCTCTCTTTCTTCCCACTCTCCCCGTGGCCTCTCCCCCTCTCTGGCTCTCTCCCCATCTCCCTGCCGAGCGCAACCATCGCCGCCGTCGTTGACTACATCAAGTAGGCCGAGCCCCGAGCGCTCGCTCGCCCCGGAGACGCTGCACCGAGCTCGTCAACAACTCCGGCCACCGGAGATCCCCTTCGCCGTCCCCGCCGCATCAGCTCATCCCCGACCTCTCCGACTGCCTCGACGCGACCCCCGTGAGCTCAGCCACCTCCCCACCCTCTCCGGTCTCTCTCTCGAGCCCCGTAGCGACCGCACGTAGCTCACCCGCACGCACCGCCGCGGAGCTCGTCACCGATGAGGCTCCGGCCACCCAATGGCCGCGCCACCCTGTCCACTAGACCTACCGCACCTCCAGGAGCTCAACGCACCAATCCACGCGCCTCCTCGTGCCCCCTAGCGACTAGCTCGACCTCACCCGAGCTCCGGTCGCCGCCAAACTCGTCGTCGGCGACGTTTCCGGCCACCCCAGCTCCACCCACTGCCACCACTCGACGCGGCTTCCTCCCGGCATCACGTAGATAGTCTCTGCCGTCCTTTTGGTCGCCGGAGTGCAAATCCCGCGCTGCTCCGCCGCGTCTGGCCTCGCCGGCGGCTAGACGCCGGCGAGTTGACCCTGTTTGACCCTGTGTGGGCCCAGGTTGACCCCTCCTGAGTCTATGACAGGTGGGGCCGGTCTGCTAATTAGTTTAGGATTAGTTTTAGCTAATTTTAATTAGTTTAGTCACTGACATGTGGGCCGAGGCCCCACTGACAGCTAATTAGTGTTAATTTAATTCTGTTAATTAGCTGAGTCACTGACAGACAGGGCCCACCAGTCAGGTTTGACCTGGCCGACCCAGTTGACCCGCTGACGTCACACCTATGTCATGCTGACGTATTAATTCAATTACTGGATTTATTCTTTAATAGGAAATTCCAGAAAATAGCCAAAACTTCTAAAAATCATAGAAAATCAACCATAACTCCAAAAGCAAAGATTTATATATGAAAAATCATCAGAAAAATTCAATCTATCCATCTGTAATGGTTTCATGCATGACAAAACAAGTTAACCTTGCTGTTTAAGCAGAACAATATAATACACTAATAAGGCTATGTTTAATGAGCTAACATTTGAATCTTTGATTCAAATGAGTTCATCCCCTTCTGTTTTAGCTTGCATTAGGCCAAGACACTTTCATCTTACCATGTCATAGCATGCATCATATTGTTGCATATTGTCATGTGTTGATTATGTCCGGTGTGCTTTTCATGGTAGGTTCTGCCTCCGAGGATAACCCCGAGTATCCGTCTGAAGGGCAGTACCCTACTACCACTACAACAGGCAAGCAACCCATTGATCATTCCGATACAAACCCATGTTCTCGCTTCTGCTCTTGTTTACTGCATTAAGACAACGCGATTCAAACTGCTGTGTGCTACGGTAGTTGAACCCTTATCCTCTACATGACCTGTCATTGCCACAGTAACTAGATGAAACCCACTAGCATGTGTAGGAGTTGATTGAGCTATGTATGTGATTCCTACCTTGCTATGCCTGCTATGCTTAGAGTTGTGTCAGGTCTGGTTCATCTGGGTGATGGGCTAGAGTGAAATGATTATGTCGGTAATGTGAGGGATGTGTTGAACATGTTTTGGTAAAGGTATCGATGAGAGGCCATGTAGGAGTACATGGTGGGTTGTTTCATTGAGGCCACCCATAAGAACTGAGATATGTATGTGTGATTTAAGATGCACTTACTACCATACATTGGGCTCGAAACCAATGGACCCTCTCGGCTTCTTAATCACCCTAGTACTCTGTCCAGGAGTTGCAAATAGTTTCTGGTGTTTGTAGGTTATGGTTGGCGGCCGTGCGAAGCGCCGACCCTAGGGGTGGGCTATGTTGCGGTAGATACACCGTGGCACGGTGTACCGAGTCACCCGTTTGGTGTCTCGGGAACCCTGTTCACATCGTTCGGGGCCGTATGTGGAAACCTCGGCCGGACTCCCTATGGATGGAACCTGGATAGGCGATGCACCTGTACTAGAGACTTGAGTGTTTGGGTAGGCCGTGGCTGACACCCTCGTTGGGCTTCCGCTTGAAGGTTGCCGAGTACATGTCGTGTAAACGGCGGTAAGTGGTGAAAGCGTGTATGAAGAAGTGCACCCCTGCAGGGTATAAACTATTCGAATAGCCGCGTCCGCGGTAAAGGACTACCTGGTTGCCTATACAGTTCATAGACAAGTTAATGGATACTACTAAAAGACTCAAGATAAGTGTGAGTACCGAGGATGGCCCTCTCGTAGGATAACGAGGGAGGATCCCCGGTGGAGTATTGTGTTGGTGAGTAGTGGACTCGTGTGCGAAAACTATTTTACTAGTGGAGTTCCGTAGGTTAGCTTAGCCAAGAGTCAAAGTTGGCTTGCTGCAATAACCCCACCACCTTCTTGAGAATGAGCATGTATAGTAGGATCTGATGTAAGACTTGCTGAGTACCTTTGTACTCATGTTTGCTTAATTACTGTTTTCACACGACAACACCACCCCCTCCGATGGGTTCTACGTAGACCTTGATGTCGACGAGTGACTAGCCACCCAGGTGGCGGTCTTGGCCATGGAGGGCCCTATGTAGATAGACAGGCTTCGAGAAGCCTTCTTTCTTTCTAGTGTCTGTACTCAGACTATTTGCTTTTGCTTGTGCTTGTATGGTTGTATGACTTGAGTGTCGGGTCATGTGACCCCTACCTGTATGAACTTGTTATGTATGGCTCTATGGAGCCTTTAAATAAAGTACTTGAGTTGTAGAGTTTTGTTGTGATGCCATGTTGTATGTACTCATATCGGGCATATTGTGTGTATGATTGAAATGCTTGGTATGAGTGGGATTCGACAATCTAGTTGTTTGTCCTTGGCAGCCTTTCTTATGGGGAAATGTAGTCTAGTGTTCCTCGAGCCATAGTAGTCCGCTACAGCCCGGTTCACCGGAGTCCTGCTAGCCCAACACTACTGCTCAGGACACTTGACTGGCCGGCATGTGTTTCACTTCGTTCCTATGTCTGTCCCTTCGGGGAAATGTCACGCGGTGACATCCGGAGTCCTGCCTAGCCTGCTACAGCCCGGGTTCCCCGGAGTCCTGTTAGCCCAGTGCTACAGCCCGGATTCACTCGCTGATGACCGACATGCTCGATGTGATTCATGTATGCCTGTCTCCATAGGTCTGTGCCGCTTTGGATTCACGACTAGCCATGTCGGCCCAGGTTCTCTGTCATATGGATGCTAGCGACACTATCATATTCGTGAGCCAAAAGGCGCAAACGGTCCCGGGCCATAGTAAGGCGACACCCGTGGGATACCGTGCGTGAGGCCGCAATGTGATATGAGGTGTTACTGGCTAGATCGATGTGACTTGGAATCGGGGTCCTAACAGCATTGGCATCAGAGCCGGACTGCCTGTAGGTTCGTTGAGCCAAACTGGTCGATGTCGAGTCTAGAAATGCTTAGTTATATGTAGGGGAATTGATTGTGGGAGGGAACGTAAGGCTCTTTTACTCCTTTATCTTATGCCCTCTGATCTGAGTCATTCTCTTCTCATTCAACGTGGGTTAAGGACTAGGCTCTCTTTTTCTGTCAGGTTCACGTGTTACTAATCCGTAGTAGCTTACAGGATTGTTGTTACAAGCCCCAGTTCAGTTTCTACTATTTCTGGTATGTTGCTAATTGAATCAGAACCTTGATATGATGTTGTTGAGTGGTATTGCAAACTGTTGTGGATGTCTCAAATCTTTTTCTGAGCATTTACAACTGTTATGCTGTCCAATTTTCCCTAGAAATTCTAATGTCTTTGCATTGTGGTTGTGCTTTCAGATGGCCAACCGTGCTCAAAACCAAGTGGTTTGCCTGACCCGGTGCCTCGACGTGCCCGGTCATACTGCTATGTTAGTCCGGGTAATGATCGAGACGGGTTACCGTTGGTATCCCGAATACACCATCGAAGAGCAATTCCGAGACTTCAATCAAAGCCAATATTTCTGCACCGTACGGATATTTCCTTCTTATCCTGGATCTACCGAGCCCCTCCACTGTTCCTATGGACTCGGGGTTACTATTGAGATGGCTGTGCAGGATGCTGCCTATTCCATGATGACCATCATGCGAGTCCGGACTGGCCTGCTTCGGAACACCGACTTCCGTTACATGCCAGATTCACTTCCGGCAGCGCAAGGGTATCTCCAGGCTATCTATGCTGACTCCACTCAGGAGGACTCACTAACTCGTACCACTGCCGAGATTCTCGAGGATAAAGACCGAGAGAATCGGGCCTTGAGGCTGGAGCTTTTCAACACCCGTGCTGATCATTGGGCCACATTGACTCGGTTTGCACCTGCGGTGCAAGCTGGATGTATGGATAAAAGGGATCTGTATCCCGTGAGATCTGCTCTGCCAGACATGGTGGATTGGCGTGATTTGGGAGGCATCACCCCACCCCGTGGTCCCCGCAGGCCACCGTTTGTTGGTCCAAGACCCCATCCTAGTCCCTTTGGTCCACAAGCTCCTCAGGACCGTCTGTTCCCGGATGATCACATTGAACTTCCAGGCTATGGAGGTGACTTCTATGAGGACTACTACGGAGCTGTCTGAGTTAGTAGTAGTACCACCAGTATTGTAATAGTTGTATCTTCACTGTCCTGCGTGACTTGTGGAATATGACTTTGTGTGTAATCAATTCCGGAGGTGTAGACAAATAATGTATAGGAGCTTGGAATGCCTCCGATGAGATGAAACGTCTTTCATCATAGTTGTACTGTAGCCTGGGCTTGTACTAAACTATGTATGGTGTGTATGACCGTTGGTATATATATGGCAGTTCTATATTACCATGACATACAGATGAACATCTCTGCATTCCGTGTTGTCCATTACATTCTGCACTTCCTTGCTAAGTTGTGCCATCCTTATCTAAACCGTTGTTTTGTTTTCTCCTAGGATGGTCAACACCCGCAGCAACCCCGCTGCCCCGGAGCAGGGGGAAGCCAGTGCAGTTAGGGGTGAAAATCTGCCTCACCCGCCTTCTCTGGCCGAAGTGATGCTGGAGGCGGAAAGAAACAAGCGTGAGACTAACCGCCTGCTAGAGCGGATTGAGCAGAACACTGCACGCCATCAGCTAAATGACTTGGTGTCAATCAATGACTTTATCAAGCTGTACCCACCAAAGTTTAACCATTCTGTCGAGCCCCTCGACGCGGATGACTGGCTTCGCAGCATCACCCACAAGCTACGTTCTGCCAACGTAGCCGAAGCCGACAAGGTTACTTATGCTGCCTATCACCTCGAAGGCCCTGCTAGCCTTTGGTGGTAAAACTTTGAAGCTATGCGCCCGGTCGGTCAAATCACTACTTGGGCTGAATTTAGTGAGGCTTTCCGTGAGCATCACATTCCAGAAGGTCTCATGGATTGCAAGAGCGAGGAGTTCTGCAATTTCACCCAAGGAAGACTGACTGTGGATGCATATAGTCGTGAATTTGGGAATCTGGCACGATATTCTCCTGAAGAAGTATCTACCGACGCTAAGAAGCAGGCAAGGTTCTGCAAGGGACTTAGCCCTGAGCTTCGCCGCGATCTTCGTCTGCACGAGTGCACCTCCTTTCAGAAGTTGGTCAACAAAGCCATCAGTGCTGAGTCAGGTCAGTCTGACTATGACGCTTCATGCAAGCACTCACGTGATTTTGGCTCTTCATCTGGTTCTGGATCTCAGAAGCGCCGGGTGTGGATCCCAAGCACGGCACTGCCACCCAGGTTCATTCCGAGGCCATCCTTTGAGGCTCCTCGTCCCAACCAGCAGTTTGCACCGCCCAAGCCCTATGGTGGCCCCGCTGCTAATGCTGCTCCACGCCCCAATGTTGTGACATGTTTCAAGTGTGGAGAGCCGGGTCATTATAGCCGAGAGTGTCCTCAGAACAACAACCCCAATCAGTCTGGAAAGTCCGTTGGCCGTGGTAAGCCAGCGGGAAAGACATTCTAGGCCAAGCCAGTCACCACTGCACGTGGCCATGTCAACTATGTCTCAGCCGAGGAGGCTCACGAGGATCCTAACGTCGTCCTTGGTACGCTCCTTGTTAACTGCCATCCGGCATCTGTTCTTTTCGATACTGGAGCATCTCATTCATTCATATCCGAGAACTATGCTCGATTGCATAACACGCCGTTCTGTGACATGCCCACTTCCATGGTAATTCAAACTCTGGGTTCCAAATGGCAAACTTCTAGAGTAAGCCATGGGAACGAAATTCTTGTCGATAGACTTGTCTTCCTTGCATCCTTAATAGCTCTCAAGTCCTCGGACATAAACATCATCTTGGGTATGGACTAGATGTCAGCTCATTATGCTAAGATTGATTGTGCCACTAGAACTATTCAACTTACTCACTCATCGGGCAAGACAGTCAATGTCTTAACTCGAGTGGCCAAGCGCCAGTTTTACTCCCTAAATGCCAACCCCCTTCCAGACCTTGAGGATGTTCCGGTAGTCCGGGATTTCCCGGATGTCTTCCCGAGGAACTGCCAGGTGTCCCACCTGACAGGGATGTCGAGTTTGTGATAGACCTTGTTCCAGGAACCGTTCCAATTTCTAGAAGACCCTACAAGATGGCACCCTTAGAACTAGCCGAGCTTAAGAACCAACTCGATGAGTCCTTGAAAAAGGGTTTCATCCGTCCTAGTTCCTCTCCTTGGGCTTGCCCCGTCCTCTTTGTTAAGAAGAAGGATGGAACGGATAGAATGGTTGTAGATTACCGACCTGTCAACTTGGTCACCATCAAGAACAAGTATCCGCTTCCCAGGATCAACGATCAGTATGATCAGCTCGCTGGATCCTTAATCCTTTCCAAGATGGATTTGAGGTTGGGCTACCATCAAATCAAAATCAGAAACGGGGACATTCCCAAAACGGCCTTTGTTACCCGTTATGGCTAATACGAGTACACCGTTATGTCCTTCGGTTTAACCAATGCCCCAGCCACCTTCTCCCGGTTAATGAACTCGGTCTTCATGGAGTATTTGGATAAATTCGTCGTAGTTTATCTCGATGACATACTCATCTACTCCAAGAATGAAGAGGAACATGCCGAACATCTAAGGCTGGTATTGATGAAACTTCGAGAGCATCGCCTTTATGCCAAATTCTCCAAGTGTGAATTTTGGTTGCCAGAAGTGACCTATCTAGGCCATGTAATCTCTGGTAAGGGTATTGCTGTCAATCCCGAGCGAGTTCAAGCCGTCCTTGATTGGACTCCACCTGAGACGGTCAAGCAAGTCCGGAGCTTCCTTGGCTTAGCGAGCTATTGCTGCCGCTTCGTCGAGAATTTCTCCAAGGTTGCTAAACCTCTAACTGAACTCCTCAAGAAAGATAAAAAGTTCGAGTGGACCGCACAGTGCGAGTTCAGCTTTCAGGAACTGAAAAGACGCCTGACATCTGCTCCCGTACTGGTACCACCAGATTTCTCCAAGGACTTTGTTATCTATTGCGACGCCTCGCGACAAGGAGTAGATTGCATACTCATGCAGGATCGTCAGATAATTGCCTATGCTTCACGGCAATTACACCCACATGAGGAAAATTATCCCACACATGATCTAGAGCTTGCCGTTGTAGTCCATGCACTTAAAACTTGGCGACATTACCTCCTAGGTAATCGTTGCGAGATCTTCACCGATCACCAAAGTTTGAAATATATCTTCACCCAATCAGATTTGAATCTCAGGCAAAGACGTTGGGTCGAGTTGATCTCGGATTACGACTTAGGAATAACTTACACCCCGGGCAAAGCCAATGTCATGGCTGATGCGCTAAGTCGTAAATCTTATTGTAACAACTTGATGTTACACAAAAGTCAACCACTTCTCCACGAGGAATTTCATAAACTCAATCTTCACATTGTTCCTCGAGGATTCCTATCCACATTGGTGGCGAAACCTACCCTTATGGATCAGATCATCAAGGCACAGAAGGTAGATCCGGGAATCTCCCATATTAAGAGAAGCATTAAGAAAGGAGTCGCGAATTGTTTCTCCGTTGATGATCAAGGTGTCATATACTTTGGAAACCACTTAGTGGTTCCAAAGGCACGAAACTTGAGGCGGCTGATCACTAAGGAAGCTCATGAATCCCCTCTCACCATTCATCCCGGTAGTACTAAAATGTATCAAGACCTACGCCAGAGGTTTTGGTGGACTAGGATGAAGAGAGAAATCGCTCAATACATTGCTAATTGCGACGTTTGTCGTCGTGTTAAAGCAGAGCATCAACGGCCTGCTGGCACCCTTCAACCTTTGGCTATTCCCGAGTGGAAATGGGATAAAATCAGTATGGATTTCATCACTGGGTTTCCCAGGACCAAGAGAGGGAATAATTCCATCTTCGTCGTGATCGACCGTCTTTCCAAGGTAGCCCATTTCCTACCTGTTCGTGAGAGTATCACCGCTAGCCAGCTAGCTGACTTGTACATCTCCCAAATAGTGTCTCTTCATGGTGTTCCACTGGAAATTAACTCAGACCGTGGGAGTCTCTTCACCTCTCGATTTTGGGAAAGTTTCCAAAATGCTATGGGAACTCGTCTATCTTTTAGCACCGCCTTCCATCCTCAATCAAGTGGTCAAGTAGAACGAGTCAATCAAATTCTGGAAGATATGCTCCGAGCCTCTGTCATCTCGTTCGGAATGGGTTGGGAGAAATGCCTTCCATTCGCGGAGTTTGCTTACAACAATAGTTATCAAGCTAGCTTGGGAAAGACTCCTTTCGAAGTTCTCTATGGACGAAAATGCCGAACGCCTCTTAACTGGTCAGAAACCGGGGAAAGACAACTCTTTGGCCCGGATATGATTCAGGAAGCAGAAGAATAGGTTCGCGTTATTCGTGAGAAATTGAAAACAGCCCAATCTCGTCAAAAGAGCCAATATGATCGTAGACATAAGCTCATGACTTATGAAGTCGGCGAGAAGGCTTACCTTCGGGTTACTCCGTTAAAGGGAACCCATCGTTTCGGTATCAAAGGCAAATTGGCTCCTCGTTACATTGGACCCTTTCGCATTCTCGCCAAACGAGGAGAAGTTGCCTACCAATTGGAACTACCTTCACATCTTTCCAGAGTTCACGATGTCTTGCACGTTTCTCAACTCAGGCATTGCTTCGCGGATCCTATCCGTGGAGTGGACCACGAAACGCTTGATCTATAAGATAACCTCTCATATCGGGAATATCCCGTTCATATCCTTGATCAAGCCGAGCGTACCACTCGACGTCATAATATCAAGTTTCTCAAGGTTCAATGGTCACACCATTCCGAGAAAGAAGCCACTTGGGAAAGGGAGGATCGTCTTCGACTCGAGTACCCCACCTTCTTCCCGGAGGATCCTAAATCTCGGGACGCGATTCTTTTGAGTGGGGGTGAGTTGTCACACCCTAGCCAGCTCAAGCATTAGAGTGTGCATCATGTTTAAATTTCCCTTAAATTTGAAATGGGGATGTCAGAACCCCCAGCACCCCCCTGGAACAACTAGGGTTTACTAAAAAACTTTTCAATGAACCTGAAATGCCCTTCTAAAAATCCCACCTTTTTTGTTTTGGGTTAAAACCCCTGACAAAAATGGTGCACATTTTTCTAGGATATCTAAGGTCATTGGATTAATCCTTATGGTATTTGCATTTGGGCATTTAAATGCTATAAAATATTTTAAATGCTCAAATAATCATAAACTAAAATGTTTGCTGTTGGATATATTCTAAGCATTAGCCATGATTAATTTTATGATTTATGGAAATACCCTGGCATTTTTAATAAAGCTCTGAAGCTACAGAAATAATAGAATAAATAAGAAAAACAGAAAAGGAGAGAGATAAGTAACTTACCTGGCGCAGCCCACCGAGCCCACCGGCTCGGCCCAGTCCACTGGCACTTGCCAGTCGTCCTCCTCTTCCCTCCAGGAGGACGAGGAGCGCGTGGCCGGCGCCCGCGGCCACACGCCGGCCACCTCCTACTTCCGCCGACGCCCTGAGGCGTCTAGGAGTGCCACGCCGACCCCCACGTCTCCCTCTCTTTCTTCCCACTCTCCCCGTGGCCTCTCCCCCTCTATGGCTCTCTCCCCATCTCCCTGCCGAGCGCAGCCGTCGCCGCCGACAAGCTCCACCGCAGCCACCGCCGTCCATTCGTTGCGCCATCATGCCAGGAAGCTCCGCCGTTGTCGACTACATCAAGTAGGCCGAGCCCCGAGCGCTCGCTCGCCCCGAAGACGTTGCACCGAGCTCGTCCCCAACTCCGGCCACCGGAGATCCCCTTCGCCGTCCCCGCCGCATCAGCTCATCCCCGACCTCTCCGACTGCCTCGAAGAGACCCCCGTGAGCTCAGCCACCTCCCCACCCTCTCCGTTCTCTCTCTCGAGCCCCGTAGTGACCGCACGTAGCTCACCCGCACGCACCGTCGCGGAGCTCGTCGCCGACGAGGCTCCGGCCAACCAATGGCCGCGCCACCCTGTCCACTAGTCCTACCGCACCTCCAGGAGCTCAACGCACCAATCCACGCGCCTCCCCGTGCCCCCTAGCAACTAGCTCGACCTCACCCGAGCTCCGGTCGCCGCCAAACTCGTCGCCGGTGATGTTTCCGACCACCCCAGCTCCATCCACTGCCACCACTCGACGTTGCTTCCTCCCCGCATCACGTAGATAGTCTCCGTTGTCCTTTTGGTCGCCGGAGTGCAAATCCCGCGCTGCTCCGCCGTGTCTGGCCTCGCCGGCGAGTTGACCCTGTTTGACCCTGTGTGGGCCCAGGTTGACCCCCCTAAGTCTATGACAGGTGGGGCCGGCCTGCTAATTAGTTTAGGATTTCTTTTAGCTAATTTTAATTAGTTTAGTCACTGACATGTGGGCCCAGGCCCCACTGACAGCTAATTAGTGTTAATTTAATTCTGTTAATTAGCTGAGTCATTGACAGACGGGGCCCACCAGTCAGGTTTGACCTGGCCGACCCAGTTGACCCGCTGACGTCACACCTATGTCATGCTGACGCATTAATTCAATTACTGGATTTATTCTTTAATAGGAAATTCCAGAAAATAGCCAAAACTTCTAAAAATCATAGAAAATCAACCATAACTCCAAATGCAAAGATTTATATATGAAAAATCATCAGAAAAATTGAATCTATCCATCTGTAATGGTTTCATGCATGACAAAACAAGTTAACCTTGCTGTTTAAGCAGAACAAGATAATACACTAATAAGGCTATGTTTAATGAGCTAACATTTGAATCTTTGATTCAAATGAGTTCATCCCCTTCTGTTTTAGCTTGCATTAGGCCGAGACACTTTCATCTTGCCATGTTGTAGCATGCATCATATCGTTGCATATTGTCATGTGTTGATTATGTCCGGTGTGCTTTTTGTGGTAGGTTCTGCCTCCGAGGATAACCCCGAGTATCCGTCTGAAGGGCAGTACCCTACTACCACTACAACAGGCAAGCAACACATTGATCATTCCGATACAAACCCATGTTCTTGCTTCTGCTCTTGTTTACTGCATTAAGACAATGCGATTCAAACTGCTGTGTGCTACGGTAGTTGAACCCTTATCCTCTACATGACCTGTCATTGCCACAGTAACTAGATGAAACCCACTAGCATGTGTAGGAGTTGATTGAGCTATGTATGTGATTCCTACCTTGCTATGCCTGCTATGCTTAGAGTTGTGTCAGGTCTGGTTCATCTGGGTGATGGGCTAGAGTGAAATGATTATGTCGATAATGTGAGGGATGTGTTGAACATGTTTTGGTAAAGGTATCGATGAGAGGCCATGTAGGAGTACATGGTGGGTTGTTTCATTGAGGCCGTCCATAAGAACTGAGATATGTATGTGTGATTTAAGATGCAGTTACTACCATACATTGGGCTCGAAACCAATGGACCCTCTCGGCTTCTTAATCACCCTAGTACTCTGTCCAGGAGTTGCAAATAGTTTCTGGTGTTTGTAGGTTATGTGTTGGCGGCCGTGCGTAGAGCTGACCCTAGGGGTGGGCTATGTTGCGGTAGATACACCGTGTCACGGTGTACCGAGTCACCCGTTTGGTGTCTCGGGAACCCTGTTCACATCGTTCGGGGCCGTATGTGGAAACCTCGGCCGGACTCCCTGCGGATGGAACCTGGATAGGCGATGCACCTGGACTAGAGACTTGAGTGTTTGGGTAGGCCGTGGCCGACACCCTCGTTGGGCTTCCGCTTGAAGGTTGCCGAGTACATGTCGTGTAAACGGCGGTAAGTGGTGAAAGCGTGTATGAAGAAGTACACCCCTGCAGGGTATAAACTATTCGAATAGCCGCGTCCGCGGTAAAGGACTACTTGGTTGCCTATACAGTTCATAGACAAGTTAATGGATACTACTAAAAGACTCATGATAAGTGTGAGTATCGAGGATGGCCCTCTCGTAGGATAACGAGGGAGGATCCCCGGTGGAGTATTGTGTTGGTGAGTAGTGGACTCGTGTGCGAAAACTATTTTACTAGTGGAGTTCCGTAGGATAGCTTAGCCAAGAGTCAAAGCTGGCTTGCTGCAATAACCCCACCACCTTCTTGAGAATGAGCATGTATAGTAGGATCTGATGTAAGACTTGCTGAGTACCTTTGTACTCATGTTTTCTTAATTACTGTTTTCAGACGACAACACCGCCCCCTCCGATGGGTTCTACGTAGACCTTGATGTCGACGAGTGACTAGCCACCCAGGTGGTGATCTTGGCCATGGAGGGCCCTTTGTAGATAGATAGGCTTCGAGAAGCCTTCTTTCTTTCTAGTGTCTGTACTCAGACTAGTTGCTTCCGCTTGTGCTTGTATGGTTGTATGACTTGAGTGTCGGGTCATGTGACCCCTACCTGTATGAACTTGTTATGTATGGCTCTATGGAGCCTTTAATTAAAGTACTTGAGTTGTAGAGTTTTGTTTGCCATGTTGTATGTACTCATATTGGGCATATTGTGTGTATGATTGAAATGCTTGGTACGAGTGGGATCCGACAATCTAGTTGTTTGTCCTTGGTAGCCTTTCTTATGGGGAAATGTAGTCTAGTGTTCCTCGAGCCATAGTAGTCCGCTACAGCCCGGTTCACCGGAGTCCTGCTAGCCCAGCACTACTGCTCAGGACACTTGACTGGTCGGCATGTGTTTCACTTCGTTCCTATGTCTGTCCCTTCGGGGAAATGTCACGCGGTGACATCCGGAGTCCTGCCTAGCCTGCTACAGCCCGGGTTCCCCGGAGTCCTGTTAGCCCAGTGCTACAGCCCGGATTCACTCGCTGATGACCGACATGCTCGATGTGATTCATGTATGCCTGTCTCCATAGATCTGTGCCGCTTTGGGTTCACGACTAGCCATGTCGTCCCAGGTTCTCTGTCATATGGATGCTAGCGACACTATCATATACATGAGCCAAAAGGCGCAAACGGTCCCGGGCCATAGTAAGGCGACACCCGTGGGATACCGTGCGTGAGGCCGCAATGTGATATGAGGTGTTACCGACTAGATCGATGTGACTTGGAATCGGGGTCCTGATAGCGACTCCCAAAATTGGGACTCGATCCGCACACCCATTGCCTGATGGGCGATGAAGTGACGGCATGGCGATGCTGGTGAAGGTTGGCTTGCGGAAGCTGGTCTGCTAGTGACACTGAAGTCTCCGGAGTAGGTTGATGAAGAGATGGCGAAGCCCCCGCTCCAGCCGAGATGTCGAAGCCTCGATGTCAGCTGATGAGTCGAAGTAGGTCGGCGTGATGGACATCAGCTTGTAGAAGCAACAGTGCGGCCCTGCCGATGCCGGTCGTGACGTGGTCAATGCCGGCTTGATGAAGTGACCGTGTGGCGATGCCGGTGTGCCCGCTCCGTGTAATCCGTGGGGCGGCGATGTTGGTGATGATTTATCCTACGCGATGCTGAACTCCTGTTCGGCTCGCCGAGATGATGATCCGAATAAGTTGAGCTCGGCTCAACAAATTGACGACGTGTCTAGCACAGGTCGGCAGTCGTGGAGCAATATTGCCGGACTGGTTTGACACCAGCATGATGGTGAAGATCATGTTCAAAAGATTTTAAAGTTAGTGGGAAGTGTTCGGGAACAAAACACAACACCCCATACAAAACTTCCTTCAAAAATGATGTCCGAAATCCCGTTCATAAAAAAGACAAACTCGGGTCGGATTCGTTTTCACACAGAAAACAGATCCGGAAGGTGATGCACTAATCGGAAGGTTCCTGAAGTTTGGGCAGACGGATCGAGCTGAAATTTTGAGGGGTGGTAGATATGGGAATTCCACAGCCGATCAACGGTTGGATCTTCCAAAGGACGTCTGAGCTAGAAGCTGGACACCACGACCTAAACTCGTCCAGATTCTCGTCCAGATTTGACAGGCCTCCAGTATATCGCGGATTGCCAGAGATTCCTCCATCGGAACTCGATGAATTTTCCCAGGGTTGTTGTAGACCCAATTCCGCACAATTCCATCGAAGCAATCGTTAAAACGACACTTGAGGAGGCGGTGGCGGCGGATATGAGTTCGCTGTCCAGAAAAACAGCACGGTCGCCCGAAGGCAATGTTGACGTTGAGCCCCCGGTCTCCTTGGATGATTCCTCCATGATCTTGATAGAGATTGGAGTTGATTTTGATGAAGGTCCTCATCCGAACATGACGATCGGAGGTAGGGCACAGTTCTCGGTCCAGCCAAGGTGACCGGCCGAGCCGACGACGAAGAAGCCGGCGTCGCAGTTGACCTGCGGGCGAGCCATTGATCCTTTTGCCGATCACACAGCGGGACTCTCAATGAAAGCACCAATGTCGGTGTCAAAACCGACGGATCTCGGGTAGGGGGTCCTGAACTGTGCATCTAGGATCGATGGTAACAAAAGGCGGGGGACATGATGTTTACCCAGGTTCGGGCCCTCTCAATGGATGTAATACCCTGCTTCCTGCTTAATTGATCTTGATGATATGAGTATTACAAGAGTTTCTACCACGGGATCGTAGAGGCTAAATTCTAGAAGCTATCCTATGGTATGATTGTTGTATATATCTTCTATCGACTAGCCTGGCCTCGGTTTATATAATGCACCAGAGGCCTAGGATAACAAGAGTCCTAGACGAATACGCCGGTGGGGAGGAGTCCTTGTCTTGATCGTCAAGTCTTGTGGAATCTTCCTTTTATGCGGCAGTTGTCCGAACTGGCCCATGAGTATACGGCCATGGGGGTCCTCGGCCTAATCTAACAGTTCGGGACATGACGTGGTGAGTACCCCCTAGTCTAGGACACCGTCACACACCCACTTAATTTCTTTTGTCGAGCTTTCATACACTTATAGCTCTAGTGCATCCGTTGCATGGCAATCCGTACTCACTCACATTGATATCTGTTGATGGGCATCTCCATAGCCTGTTGATACGCCTAGTTGATGTGAGACTATCTTCTCCTTTTTGTCTTCTCCACAACCACCATTCTATTCCACCTATAGTGCTATGTCCATGTGTAACGCCCTCGATGCGGCTATATCTCCCACGTGTCGAAGCGCGACTTAGAGGCATAACCGCATTGAAAGCAATGTCGCAAGTGAGGTAATCTTCACACAACCCATGTAATACATAAGGGAAAGAGATACATAGTTGGCTTACAATCGCCACTTCACACAATACGTGAATAAAGCATTACATCATCCAGATACAATCAAGGTCCGACTACGGAACCAAAATGAAAGAAGACTACCCCGAATGCTACACAGATCCCCGATCGTCCCAACTGGGCTCCACTACTGATCAACTGAAACGAAACAACACAATGAACGGGATCTTCATCGAGCTCCTCCTTGAGCTCGGTTGTGTCACCTGTACGGTATCATCGGCACCTGCAAACTGGTTTTGGGAGTATCTGTGAGTCACGGGGACTCAACAATCTCACACCCTCGCGATCAAGACTATTTAAGCTTATGGGTAGGGAAAAGGTATGAGGTGGAGTTGCAGCAAGCGACTAGCATATTTGGTGGCTAACATACGCAAAAGAGAGCGAGAAGAGAAGGCAAAAGCACGATCGATGAACTATGATCAACAAGTGATCCTAGAACAACCTACGTCAAGCATTACTCCAACACCGTGTTCACTTCCCGGACTCTGCCGAGAAGAGACCATCACGACGACACACGCGGTTGATGCATTTTAATTAAGTTAAGTTTCAGGTTTTCTACAACCGGACATTAACAAATTCCCATTTGCCCATAACCGTGGGCTCGGCTTTCGAAAGTTCAAAACCCTGCAGGGGTGTCCCAACTTAGCCCATCACAAGCTCTCACGGTCAACGAAGGATATTCCTTCTCCCAAGACAATCCGATCAGACTCGACATCCCGGTTACAAGACATCCTCAACAATGGTAAAACAAGTCCAGCAAGACTGCCCGATGCGCCGACATCCCGATAGGAGCTGCACATATCTCGCTCTCAGGGCACACCGGATAAGCAATCCGTACAACTAAAACCAGCCCTCGAGTTTCCCCGAGGTGGCGCTGCAAGGGGCTCTAGTTTGGACCAACACTTAGACTAGCACTGGCCCGAGGGAGGGGGGGTTAAAATAAGATGACCCTCGGGATGTGCGACTCCCAAGGGAAAAAGGCTAGGTGGCAAATGGTAAAACCAAGGTTGTGCCTTGCTGGAGGAGTTTTATTCAAAGTGAACTGTCAAGGGGTTCCCATTATAACCCAACCGTGTAAGGAACGCAAAATCCGGGAACATAACACCGATATGACGGAAACTAGGGTGGCAAGAGTGGAACAAAACACCAGGCATAAGGCCGAGCCTTCCACCCTTTACCAAGTATATAGATGCATTAATATAAATAAGAGATATTGTGATATCCCAACAAAATATCCATGTTCCAACAAGGAACAAACTCCAATCTTCACCTGCAACTAACAAAGCTATAAGAGGGGCTGAGCAAAGTGGTAACATAGCCAAACAACGGTTTGCTAGGACAAGGTGGGTTAGAGGCTTGGCTTAACAAAATGGGAGGCATGATAAGCAAGTGGTAGGTATCGCAGCATAGGCATAGCAAAAGAGCGAGCAACTAGCAAGCAAAGATAGAAGTGATTTCGAGGGTATGGTCATCTTGCCTGAAATCCCGCAAGGAAGAAGAACGAGTCCATGAAGAAGACAAACGGACGTAGTCGAACGAATCCTCACAAACGCAATGTTATTGGAACCAACCCGAAGAAGCAACACCGGAAAGGAGCAAACAACATAGTAAACAACCATCACATAAACATGGCATGATGCACAAACAATTATGATGCATGTCCGGTTTAATGAGGCATGGCATGGCAAAATGCACAAACAACCCTATAAATTAAGTGGAGCTCAATATGCAACTCCGTTGCATATTGACGAAACACCACGTGACTTATCTAGTTCGATCTCATTTATGTACCCAACAAGATTAAATGTTGATTAACATGGCAATAGATGAAGCTAAGTAAAAATACCTATCTAGTCAAGTTTAAATGAGGCCAGAAGCAACGAACAACAATTCCGGAAAATCCTCATATGCATATATTAGGTTTGGTACTGTTCTGCCCTAAACACAATTTTAGAGTTGTTAAACATGCAAAGAGATGCCACCATGATAAACTAGGCATTTTTCTACCCCATTTACATATAAAGATTATTTAAATCCAAGCTACGGTTATTTAGTTATGAATTAAATCATTTTAACATGGCATAGGGGCAAATTTAATCAAACCGCATTTTAAACATTTTAAACATAGATGAAAAAGACATATTATGAAACTAGATGAAAAACTAAGCATATTTCATATAAAGTTTGTTTTAAACCGATGCACGGTTAATTAGTTATTAAATGCATGAACAACAAGGGGTAATATGAAAATATGCAGTTTTTCTGTAAATAGCAAAATTCGCTCCTAGCAGGAAAAATATATATCGGGCCGAAACTGCACATGGGCCAACAGTGTAAAAGGAGAGGGGGCGGCTCACCCATGGGCCTCGGCCTGGTTCAGAGAAGGAGGCAGGCACGCAGCTGGCCTAACAGATCTGGGCCACGGGGAGGCTTGCGGCCCAGGAGTCTGCCCACGTGGTGCTCAAACGAGTCAACGGGGATGAAAGGCCGAAGCAGAGCAGCGCACGACAGGGGCCAGCGGGCACGATGCAGAGCAGCGCCTGAGCTCCGGTGAGCGGGCAAGGCGGAGGGAGAAGGGCGGCGGCGAGGACCACTCCGGCGAGGCAGGGGTCGGGGCGCATCACGTTCTCTTGCTCGAATCAGAAATGGGGATGTCAGAACCCACAGCATCCCCCTGGAACAACTAGGGTTTACTAAAAAAACTTTTCAATGAACCTGAAATGCCCTTCTAAAAATCCCACCTTTTTGTTTTGGGTTAAAACTGTTGGAAATATGCCCTAGAGGCAATAATAAATTGGTTATTATTATATTTCCTTGTTCATGATAATCGTTTATTATCCATGCTATAATTGTATTGATAGGAAACTCAGATACATGTGTGGATACATAGACAACACCATGTCCCTAGTAAGCCTCTAGTTGACTAGCTCGTTGATCAACAGATAGTCATGGTTTCCTGACTATGGACATTGGATGTCATTGATAACGGGATCACATCATTAGGAGAATGATGTGATGGACAAGACCCAATCCTAAACATAGCACAAGATCGTATAGTTCGTTTGCTAGAGTTTTCCAATGTCAAGTATCTTTTCCTTAGACCATGAGATCGTGTAACTCCCGGATACCGTAGGAGTGCTTTGGGTGTACCAAACGTCACAACGTAACTGGGTGACTATAAAGGTATACTACGGGTATCTCCGAAAGTGTCTGTTGGGTTGACACGGATCAAGACTGGGATTTGTCACTCCGTATGACGGAGAGGTATCACTGGGCCACTCGGTAATGCATCATCATAATGAGCTCAAAGTGACCAAGTGTCTGGTCACGGGATCATGCATTACGGTACGAGTAAAGTGACTTGCCGGTAACGAGATTGAACGAGGTATTGGGATACCGACGATTGGATCTCGGGCAAGTAACATACCGATTGACAAAGGGAATTGTATACGGGGTTGCTTGAATCCTCAACATCGTGGTTCATCCAATGAGATCATCGAGGAGCATGTGGGAGCCAACATGGGTATCCAGATCCCGCTGTTGGTTATTGACCGGAGAGCGATCTCGGTCATGTCTACATGTCTCCCGAACCCGTAGGGTCTACACACTTAAGGTTCGGTGACGCTAGGGTTGTAGGGATATGTATATGCAGTAACCCGAATGTTTTTTGGAGTCCCAGATGAGATCCCGGACGTCACGAGGAGTTCCGGAATGGTCCGGAGGTAAAGAATTATATATAGGAAGTGCTATTTCGGCCATCGGGACAAGTTTCGGGGTCACCGGTATTGTACCGGGACCACCGGAAGGGTCCCGGGGGTCCACCGGTTGGGGCCACCTATCCCGGAGGGCCCCATGGGCTGAAGTGGGAAGGGATCCAGCCCAAAGTGGGCTGGGGCGCCACTTCCCCCTAGGGCCCATGCGCCTAGGGTGGGGGAAACCCTAAAGGAAGAGTCCTAGGAGGGGAAGGCACCTCCTAGGTGCCTTGGGGAGGAGGGATTCCTCCCCTTGGCCGCACCCCCCTAGGAGATTAGATCTCCTAGGGCCGGCCCCCCACTTGGCCCTCCTATATATAGTGGGGAGATGGAGGACTTCTTACCTTGATCTTTGGTGCCTCCCTCTCCCTCTCCAACACATCCTCCTCCTCCATAGTGCTTGGCGAAGCCCTGCCGGAGTACTGCAGCTCCATCAACACCACGCCGTCGTGCTGCTGTTGGAACCATCTCCCTCAACCTCTCCTTCCCCCTTTGCTGGATCAAGAAGAAGGAGACGTTACGCTGACCGTACGTGTGTTGAACGCGGAGGTGCCGTCCGTTCGGCTAGGATCTCCGGTGATTTGGATCACGTCGAGTACGCCTTCCTCATCCCCGTTCTTTGAACACTTCTGCGCGTGATCTACAAAGGTATGTAGATGTAATCCGATCACTCGTTTCTAGATGAACTCCTAGATGGATCTTGGTGAAACCGTAGGAAAATTTTTGTTTTCTGCAACGTTCCCCAACAGTGGCATCATGAGCTAGGTCTATGCGTAGTTTCTATGCACGAGTAGAACACAAAGTAGTTGTGGGCGTTGATTTTGTTCAATATGCTTACCGTTACTATTCCAATCTTGTTTCGACGGTATTGTGGGATGAAGCGGCCTGGACCGACCTTACACGTACTCTTACGTGAGACTGGTTCCACCGACTGACATGCACTAGTTGCATAAGGTGGCTAGCGGGTGTCTGTCTCTCCCACTTTAGTCGGATCGGATTCGATGAAAAGGGTCCTTATGAAGGGTAAATAGCAATTGGCATATCACGTTGTGGTCTTTGCGTAGGTAAGAAACGTTCTTGCTAGAAACCCATAGCAGCCACGTAAAACATGCAAACAACAATTAGAGGGCGTCTAACTTGTTTTTGCAGGGTATGCTATGTGATGTGATATGGCCAAAGGATGTGATGAATGATATATGTGATGTATGAGATGATCATGTTCTTGTAATAGGAATCACGACTTGCATGTCGATGAGTATGACAACCGGCAGGAGCCATAGGAGTTGTCTTAATTTATTTATGACCTGCGTGTCAACATAAACGTCATGTAATTACTTTACTTTATTGCTAACCGTTAGCTGTAGTAGTAGAAGTAATAGTTGGCGAGGCAACTTCATGGAGACATGATGATGGAGATCATGATGATGGAGATCATGGTGTCATGCCGGTGACGATGATAATCATGGAGCCCCGAAGAGGAAGATCAAAAGGAGCAATAAGATATTGGACATATCATGTCATTATTTGATTGCATGTGATGTTTATCATGTTTATACATCTTATTTGCTTAGAACGACGGTAGTAAATAAGATGATCCCATACAACAATTTCAAGAAGTGTTCTCCCCTAACTGTGCACCGTTGCTACAGTTCGTCGTTTCGAAGCACGCCGTGATGATCGGGTGTGATAGATCCTTACGTTCACATACAACGGGTGTAAGACAGTTTTACACAGCAAAACACTTAGGGTTAACTTGACGAGCCTAGCATGTACAGACATGGCCTCGGAACACAAGAGACCGAAAGGTCGAGCATGAGTCGTATAGAAGATACGATCAACATGAAGATGTTCATCGATGTTGACTAGTCCGTCTCACGTGATGATCGGACACGGCCTAGTTGACTCGGATCATGTAATCACTTAGATGACTAGAGGGATGTCTATCTGAGTGGGAGTTCATAAGATGAACTTAATTATCCTGAACATAGTCAAAAGGTCTTCGCAAATTATGTCGTAGCTCGCGCTTCAGTTCTACTGTTTAGTTATGTTCCTAGAGAAATTTTAGTTGAAAGTTGATAGTAGCAATTATGCGGACTAGGTCCGTAAACTGAGGATTGTCCTCATTGCTTCATAGAAGGCTTATGTCCTTAATGCACCGCTCAGTGTGCTGAACCTCGAACGTTGTCTGTGGATGTTGCGAACATCTGACATACACATTTTGATAACTACGTGATAGTTCAGTTAAACGGCTTAGAGTTGAGGCACCGAAGACGTTTTGAAACGTCGCCAAACATATGAGATGTTTCGAGGGCTGAAATTGGGATTTCAGGCTCGTGCCCACGTCAAGAGGTATAAGACCTCCGACGATTTTCTTAGCCTGCAAACTAAGGGAGGAAAGCTCAATTGTTGAGCTTGTGCTCAGATTGTCTGAGTACAGCAATCATTTGAATCGAGTGGGAGTTGATCTTCCAGATGAGATAGTGATGTTTCTTCGAAGTCATTACCACCAAGCTGCTAGAGCTTCGTGTTGAACTATAATATATCAGGGACATATATGATGATCCTTGAGATATTCGTGATGTTTGACACCACAAAAGTAGAAATCAAGAAGGAGCATCAATTGTTGATGGTTGGTGAAACCACTAGTTTCAAGAAGGGCAAGGGCAAGAAAGGGATACTTCATGAAACGACAAGTCAGTTGCTGCTCAAGTGAAGAAACCCAAAGTTGAACCCAAGCCCGAGACTAAGTGCTTCTGTAATGAGGGGAACGGTCACTGAAGCAGAACTACCCTAGATACTTGGTAGATGAGAAGGCAGGCAAGGTCGACAGAAGTATATTGGATATACATTATATTAATGTGTACTTTACTAGTACTCCTAGTAGCACCAGGGTATTAGATACCGGTTCGGTTGCTAAGTGTTGGTAACTCGAAATAAAAGGCTATGGAATGAACGGAGACTAGCTAAAGGTGAGATGACGATATGTGTTGGAAGTGTTTCCAAGGTTGATGTGATCAAGCATCGCATGCTCCCTCTACCATCGAGATTGGT